>NC_134356.1:53253635-53543635 GCF_048569485.1 Anomaloglossus baeobatrachus | reverse complement strand
TCCGGGACTAGGGCTTATTTTCGGGGGAGGGCTTATATTTAAGCCTTTCTCCGAAAATGCTGAAAATCTCTGCTAGGGCGTATTTTTGGGGGAGGTCTTATTTTTGGAAAAACACGGTAGTAATGTGTCTAACGCCTTCACATAGGGCAAGATTGGTATTACCCTAATCTAATTCACCTGGAAGAATCCTGCTGACGGGTTATTTTTACTGTACAATGAAGGCCTTAGAAAAGAAACTCAAAAAACTTTTTTTTGATACTTGACTTTTTTCTTCTCAGTTTTTCAGCACATTATATGGAACAGGGATGGCGTCACTAATCCACAGAATAGGTGTTAAATGTATAATCGATGAGTGTCTGCCCCCACTAGTCACAAGAACAGGGGTCCTATATCCCTAAATTGAATCAAGCAACAGTGCTGAAGTGCACGTGGGACCATTGGTCCCATAGACTGTGACTGGAGCTATGGCCATGCAGGTGCACTATGGCTCCACTGCCCCCATAGACCGTGACTTTAGCAATGAATGCAGGTGTGTTGGGGGAGACCTCCAGGGGGTCTCTCTCAGGGTCTCGGAGAACTGCGCAGATAAATCAGGAGAAATGACCACACAGAGACGTATATCTATATGGGAGAAGCACAGTGCTCTTCTGACCCTTGTATTCAAAACATAGCATATATATATATACAGCTTACTCAGTACATCCGCGTTATCTATTAACCAACCAGCTAGCCGGGCATAGTTCATTCCTTGTTTGAACAGTCTTAGCAACATTCGTTAGCAAAACATTTAAGTGTGTCTAGACATAGATGAGAGTCTATGAATAGAACAATGTCAGTTACTTATTTGAAACTACAGATAAGTATCTCTTCTATTCATGAATGTCAGATACTTATTCATGAACTAAAACCTATTCTAGCATAATTTGTTTTGGTTATACATTCTGTTAATATTTCAATTAGGTACATGTGGAGAAGCAATACATAAAGCATTCAAAGGACAGATTATCTTATTATATTACACTGGACAAACTATTCATAGCCTAGGCCTTCACAGGTGCACTATGGCTCCACTGCTCTCGTAGACCATGACTTTAGCAATGGATGCAGGTGCACTATGGCTCCACTGCTCCCATAGACTATGACTGGAGCAATTAGCATGCAGGTGCACTAGGGCTCCATTCACACCTATAGTAAGAGACTCTAGTTCTCATTATTTAGGGGTCGGAGACAATAAATGTAATGTAATCCCTTTTTTATGTCACGTTTGTACAGGTCACATCGTCTATAACGTGAGAATAGACCTCAATACACGGTGGGTTAACATGACCTAAAATACGCAGCTCATCCCTATGGGCCTTGACGACTTGGTGTATTCATAGAGCGACAAGTCCTATGTTTAGATAATGGAGGAGACACATATTAAAAGCTTTTCTTATTGATGCACCGGAGCTGGCGATTCCCATAGGAGTGTCTATGGAATGGATGGAAATCTGCCTCACTATGGAGGGGGCATTGAACTCTTCACTCTTCCCTCGTCCATAGGGCACAGCTTGTGGCTGCATCTTGTAATCTATTGTACTCATTGTTTAACTGATCTGTATGAAGAAGCTGATCTAAACAACCTATGTTCAAAAATGTCATTTATAGGAATATTTTAACCATATACTTTATTATCCATAGTCGCCATTAGATTGCCACTTATTGGTAGAGTGGGGTCTCCTAAGCCCTCAGTTTGTTTTAGTAGTCGACGTAGTAAGGAGAAGGAACAGGATTTCAACATGAAAATGTCAAGGATTACAATAGACCCGTGCTCTTCAACCTAGAATGCTTCAGGTCTTGCAAAACTACAAATCCCAGCATGCCCTTATAAAGCATGTGACTGAGCTTTGCAATAGGTGGAGTGCCACAAATGTATTATTACTACATGATAGAATAATTACCACGTGGAGCCTCTCCATCAGTATATATACAGCCCTGAACCACTACTTTTGTATACAGATTCGGAAGCACTGACAGAGCCTCCTTCTCTGGACCTATTGGTCATTTGATTAGTGGGTGTAGGCAGAGCGCAGGAATTGTTGGGCCCTAGGAGACTCAGTCAGATCTGATGTGCAGCCAGAAGGCCGAAATTCCCCTGTAACTGGGGCTAATATTCTAGCCACAGTTACAGGGAAAATCTGCAATAAACAGACTGTATTAATATGTTTAAAAGGAACCTCTCCCCAATAATATAAATGTATCTCTTTTTGCTCTCGGCTCCCTCTCTTTTTGCTCTCGGCTCCCTCTCTTTTTGCTCTCGGCTCCCTCTCTTTTTGCTCTCGGCTCCCTCTCTTTTTGCTCTCGGCTCCCTCTCTTTTTGCTCTCGGCTCCCTCTCTTTTTGCTCTCGGCTCCCTCTCTTTTTGCTCTCGGCTCCCTCTCTTTTTGCTCTCGGCTCCCTCTCTTTTTGCTCTCGGCTCCCTCTCTTTTTGCTCTCGGCTCCCTCTCTTTTTGCTCTCGGCTCCCTCTCTTTTTGCTCTCGGCTCCCACTCTGCGCTCTCGGCTCTCCCCTCGCTCTCCCCTCGCTCTCCCCTCGCTCTCTGCGTTCTCGCCTCCCTCTCGTCTCCCTCTCTGCGCTCTCGCCTCCCTCTCGTCTCCCTCTCTGCGCTCTCGCCTCCCTCTCGCCTCCCTCTCTGCGCTCTCGTCTATATCAGGTAAGCTGTAACATCATTTATTGCTATTGGTGGATCCTGTGTTATCAGCAGTAGAATAGAGGTTTTATTTGTCATTGTAATGTCTGTGATGATAACGAAGCTGCAGAAAAGTCTTCTGTAAAGAACTGGAAGTATGAGTGTAAAATAGCCCCAATTGCCAGTGTGAAAATCGCATGATTATTATTTTTTAGTTTAGATATTTTTTTTAACACAGATTGGGCAATGATTTTTTTTTCTTTGTCGCTCCATTGGGAGACCCAGACGATTGGGTGTATAGCTTCTGCCTCCGGAGGCCACACAAAGTATTACACTTAAAAGTGTAAAGCCCCTCCCCTTCTGCCTATACACCCCCCCGTGCATCACGGGCTCCTCAGTTTTTATGCTTTGTGCGAAGGAGGCACACATGCACGCATAGCTCCACAATTTAGTCAGCAGCAGCTGCTGACTATATCGGATGGAAGAAAAGTGGGCCCATACAGGGCCCCCAGCATGCTCCCTTCTCACCCCACTCTGGTCGGCGGTGCTGTTAAGGTTGAGGTACCCATTGCGGGTACATAGGCAGGAGCCACATGCTGTTTTCCTTCCCCATCCCTTAAGGGCTCTGGGTGAAGTGGGATCCTAATCGGTCTCCAGGCACTGGGACCGTACTCCCTCCGCAGCCCCTGGGGAATCTGCTGGACAGGAGCTGGGTATCGTCAGGGACAAGGCCCTGCTACTGTGAGGTACTCTGTGTCCCCTTGGGGACGGCGCATGGAGCGCTTGTGTCATACACGCTGCAGCACTGCTGGGTGTGTTAGTGCGCCGGGACTACCGCGCTGACCGCGCTTGTTTGCCGGCCGCGCTTATAACTTTAGTCCCCGGCTTCTGCGGCCTAGTACCGCATATTCCCGCCCCCGGGCCTGCCAGTCAGGGGAAGGGAGGGACGCTGCACTGGACGTCAGCGCTGAGGGCTGGAGCATACTTTGTATCCTCCTCCCCCCTCACTGAGCACCGTGGGGCACCAGATTCCCACACTTTCTAGGGCACGCCCACGGCCCCCTCCTCCTCACAGAACGCCGGCAGCCATTCCTGTCAGCACTTCTGAAGCTGGAGAGGAGAGACAACACGGCTCTGGGAGGCCCAGGCAGGGAATCTGGTGGTCACACAACCGCTTTGGGCGGTCGGTAAGCCGCACCTGTTTCTAGGTGCTGGCCCCCCTGGGTGCCGAAGTGTATATATATATATGCTTATATGCTATACATTTACTCTGTACGGTCACACTGTTGGTTTTTGGCTATATACCCTCCCGGATTGTACTCAGAGGAGACAACAGCATGTCGTCCACAAAAAGCAAGGGTGCCAAAGCACAGGCTTACTTTGCAACCTGTACCTCATGTGCGGCTATACTACCGGCAGGTTCCACCTACCCTCATTGTGTGCAATGCTTGGCCCCTGTGGCACTTACTCAGCCGGAGGCTCTGCCACTGGTGGCCCAAGTGGAACCACCTGCTACCACTGTCCAGGTGACAGGGACGGAGTTTGCAGTATTCGCTGACAAACTTTCTGAGACTATGGATAAATGGTCTGCTAAGATACTAGAAGCCTTGCAGTCCAGGCCGGTAACACAGGCCCCGGGCACTGTTGAATCATTGACCCCAGGCCCCCCTCGGTTGGAGCAGCAAAGTGCTCCTGGGGTGACTCATAGGTCCCAAGGTGAGGTCTCTGACACGGACCGCAGTCCCAGACCGCCTAAGCGGGCTCGCTGGGAGCTTCCCTCGACTTCATCACACTGCTCAGGGTCTCAGCAGGAGGACTCTCTAGAGGATGAAGCGGAGGTGGCAGATCAGGATTCTGATCCTGAAGCCGCTCTCAACCTAGATACACCAGAAGGAGACGCCATAGTAAATGACCTTATAGCGTCCATCAATCAGGTGTTGGATCTTTCTCCCCCAGCTCCTCCAATTGAGGAGTCAGCTTCTCAGCAGGAGAAATTCCGTTTTAGGTTTCCCAAGCGTACAATGAGTACGTTTCTGGATCACTCCGACTTCAGAGAGGCAGTCCAGAAACACCGAGCTTGTCCAGATAAGCGCTTTTCTAAGCGCCTTAAGGACACACGTTATCCCTTCCCCCCTGACGTTGTCAAGGGTTGGGCTCAGTGTCCCAAGGTGGATCCTCCAGTCTCCAGACTGGCGGCTAGATCCATAGTTGCAGTGGAAGATGGGGCTTCACTCAAAGATGCCACTGACAGACAGATGGAGCTCTGGTTGAAATCCATCTATGAGGCTATCGGCGCGTCCTTTGCTCCGGCATTCGCAGCCGTATGGGCGCTCCAAGCTATCTCAGCTTGTCACTCGCAGATTAATGCAGTCACACGTGCCTCTGCTCCGCAGGTGGTGTCATTAACCTCTCAGGCGTCGGCGTTTGCGTCCTACGCCATTAATGCTGTCCTGGACTCTGCGAGCCGTACGGCGGTAGCATCCGCCAATTCGGTGGCAGTCCGCAGGGCCATGTGGCTACGTGAATGGAAGGCAGACTCTGCTTCCAAAAAGTTCTTAACCGGGTTGCCATTTTCTGGCGACCGCCTGTTTGGTGAGCGATTGGATGAAATCATTAAACAATCCAAGGGAAAGGACTCATCCTTACCCCAGTCCAAACCAAATAGACCTCAACAACGGAAGGTACAATCGAGGTTTCGGTCCTTTCGGCCCGCGGGCAGGTCTCAATTCTCCTCGTCCAACAGGCCACAGAAGGGTCAGACGAACTCCGATTCATGGCGGTCTAAGTCACGTCCTAAAAAGACCGCCGGAGGAACCGCTCCCAAAGCGGCCTCCTCATGACTTTCGGCCTCTTCACACCGCATCCTCGGTCGGTGGCAGGCTCTCCCGCTTTTGCGACGCCTGGCTGCCACAGGTACAAGACCGTTGGGTGAGAGACATTCTGTCTCACGGTTACAGGATAGAGTTCAGCTCTCGTCCTCTGACTCGATTCTTCAGAACATCTCCGCCCCCCGAGCGAGCCGATGCTCTTCTTCAGGCGGTGTGCACTCTGAAGGCAGAAGGAGTGGTGATCCCTGTTCCTCTTCAGCAACAGGGTCACGGTTTTTACTCCAACTTGTTTGTGGTGCCAAAAAAGGACGGATCTTTCCGTCCTGTTCTGGACCTAAAACTGCTCAACAAACACGTAAAAACCAGGCGGTTCCGGATGGAATCGCTCCGCTCCGTCATCGCCTCAATGTCCCAAGGAGATTTCCTAGCATCAATCGACATCAAAGATGCTTATCTCCACGTACCGATTGCACCAGAGCATCAGCGCTTCCTGCGTTTCGCCATAGGGGACGAACACCTTCAGTTTGTGGCACTGCCTTTCGGCCTGGCGACAGCACCACGGGTCTTCACCAAGGTCATGGCAACAGTGGTAGCAGTCCTACACTCTCAGGGACACTCGGTGATCCCTTACTTAGACGATCTGCTTGTCAAGGCACCCTCTCGAGTGGCATGCCAACACAGCCTGGACATTGCTCTGGAGACTCTCCAGAGATTCGGGTGGATCATCAATTTCCCAAAGTCAAATCTGACACCGGCCCAATCACTGACATATCTCGGCATGGAGTTTCATACTCTCTCAGCGATAGTGAAGCTTCCGCTGGACAAACAGCGTTCACTACAGACAGGGGTGCAATCTCTCCTTCAAGGCCAGTCAAAACCCTTGAGGCGCCTCATGCACTTCCTAGGGAAGATGGTGGCAGCAATGGAGGCAGTTCCTTTTGCGCAGTTTCATCTGCATCCACTTCAATGGGACATTCTCCGCAAGTGGGACAGGAAGTCGACGTCCCTCGACAGGAACGTCTCCCTTTCTCAGGCAGCCAAAGCCTCCCTTCGGTGGTGGCTTCTTCCCACTTCATTGTCGAAGGGGAAATCCTTCCTACCCCCATCCTGGGCGGTGGTCACGACGGACGCGAGTCTGTCAGGGTGGGGAGCGGTCTTTCTCCACCACAGGGCCCAGGGTACCTGGACTCAGCCAGAGTCCTCCCTTCAGATCAATGTTCTGGAGATAAGGGCAGTGTATCTTGCCCTAAAGGCGTTCCAGCCGTGGCTGGAAGGCAAACAGATCCGAATTCAGTCGGACAACTCCACAGCGGTGGCATACATCAACCACCAAGGCGGAACACGCAGTCGGCAAGCCTTCCAGGAAGTCCGGCGGATTCTGCTGTGGGTGGAAGCCACAGCATCCACCATATCCGCAGTTCACATCCCGGGCGTAGAAAACTGGGAAGCAGACTTTCTCAGTCGCCAGGGCATGGACGCAGGGGAATGGTCCCTTCACCCGGACGTATTTCAAGAGATCTGTTGCCGCTGGGGGATGCCGGACGTCGACCTAATGGCGTCCCGGCACAACAACAAGGTCCCGGCATTCATGGCACGGTCTCAGGATCACAGAGCTCTGGCGGCAGACGCATTAGTTCAGGATTGGTCGCAGTTTCAACTGCCTTATGTGTTTCCTCCTCTGGCACTGTTGCCCAGAGTGTTACGCAAGATCAGGTCCGACTGCCGCCGCGCCATCCTCGTCGCTCCAGACTGGCCGAGGAGGTCGTGGTACCCGGATCTGTGGCATCTCACGGTGGGTCAACCGTGGGCACTACCAGACCGACCAGACTTGCTGTCTCAAGGGCCGTTTTTCCATCTGAATTCTGCGGCCCTCAACCTGACTGTGTGGCCATTGAGTCCTGGATCCTAGCGTCTTCAGGGTTATCTCAAGAGGTCATTGCCACTATGAGACAGGCCAGGAAACCAACGTCCGCCAAGATCTACCACAGGACGTGGAGGATATTCTTATCCTGGTGCTCTGATCAGGGTTTTACTCCCTGGCCATTTGCCTTGCCCACTTTTCTTTCCTTCCTTCAATCCGGATTGGAAAAGGGTTTGTCGCTCGGCTCCCTTAAGGGACAAGTCTCAGCGCTCTCTGTGTTTTTTCAGAAGCGCCTAGCCAGACTTCCAAAGGTACGCACGTTCCTGCAGGGGGTTTGTCACATAGTCCCTCCTTACAAGCGTCCGTTAGAACCCTGGGATCTGAACAGGGTGCTGATGGCTCTTCAGAAACCACCCTTCGAGCCAATGAAGGATATTTCTCTTTCACGCCTTTCGCAGAAAGTGGTCTTCCTAGTAGCAGTCACATCACTTCGGAGAGTGTCTGAGCTAGCAGCGCTGTCATGCAAAGCTCCTTTCCTGGTGTTTCACCAGGACAAGGTGGTTCTGCGTCCGGTTCCGGAATTTCTCCCTAAGGTGGTATCCCCCTTTCATCTCAATCAGGATATCTCCTTGCCTTCTTTTTGTCCACATCCGGTTCACCAATGTGAAAAGGATTTGCACTTGTTGGATCTGGTGAGAGCACTCAGACTCTACATTTCTCGTACGGCGCCCCTGCGCCGCTCGGATGCACTCTTTGTCCTTGTCGCTGGCCAGCGTAAAGGGTCACAGGCTTCCAAATCAACCCTGGCTCGGTGGATCAAGGAACCAATTCTCGAAGCCTACCGTTCTTCTGGGCTTCCGGTTCCCTCAGGGCTGAAGGCCCATTCTACCAGAGCCGTGAGTGCGTCCTGGGCTTTGCGGCACCAGGCTACGGCTCAGCAGGTGTGTCAGGCGGCTACCTGGTCGAGCCTGCACACTTTCACGAAACACTATCAGGTGCATACCTATGCTTCGGCAGATGCCAGCCTAGGTAGGCGAGTCCTTCAGGCGGCGGTTGCCCACCTGTAGGAAGGGGCCGTTTTACGGCTCTATTATGAGGTATTATTTTACCCACCCAGGGACTGCTTTTGGACGTCCCAATCGTCTGGGTCTCCCAATGGAGCGACAAAGAAGAAGGGAATTTTGTTTACTTACCGTAAATTCCTTTTCTTCTAGCTCCAATTGGGAGACCCAGCACCCGCCCCTGTTCCCTTCGGGCTGTTGTTCTTTGTGTACACATGTTGTTCATGTTGAATGGTTTTCAGTTTTCCGAACTTCCTTCGGATTGAATTTACTTTAGACCAATTTATAAGTTTCCTCCTTCCTGCTTTTGCACCAAAACTGAGGAGCCCGTGATGCACGGGAGGGTGTATAGGCAGAAGGGGAGGGGCTTTACACTTTTAAGTGTAATACTTTGTGTGGCCTCCGGAGGCAGAAGCTATACACCCAATCGTCTGGGTCTCCCAATTGGAGCTAGAAGAAAAGGAATTTACGGTAAGTAAACAAAATTCCCTTCTTTTCATATCGCAGTTTTTAACAGAAATCGGTAATTTTCTGCTGATTACCTCGGTATAGTGGTAGTTTATCAGCAGATTTCACCTTTATAGCACCTGTTCCCCATAGCACCAGTCCCTGTTACTAGGAGAACTCCACTGCACTTTACTTAATATGTTCTGATATTTCCTAGAAGGACGCGGTATAAGGGGACGTTTTCATGCGATGCACTATGAATTATTGCATTGGCAGGGGATAGCAGTTCCCAGAATCCGGCCGACCTCTGCCCCCACATTTTGGTGTCAGAATTTCACTTAATCCCATTATGTGACTGTCAGGGTTGATGTGTAAATTAGATGCAGGCACCACATGTTGGTCTCCTCGCCTCTTCCCAGAGAACGCGTCTTCCATTACTCTATTGATTAATGCCTCTCGCTCCTTTCCCTTTCCATTTTTGCTTCTGTTCTGTCCTTTTTCTTTTCTTTCATTAATCTTCACATTGTCATTCAAAGTAGTGCAGAAATCCGCCCTTATAGAAGGTGAATTGTCTCTCTCACCAGAGCTGTATTTGCTGACGGAACAACCATTCAACTCGAATTTCCATATCTTATCACCATGCTGTATTTTTCGTTGCAAAGCTCCGAAAGCTTTTCCTTCACAAAGCCTTATAGAGGGAGTATTGGAGCTTAGGCTGTGTTCACATGTGAATTCGGATTTTTTTTTGCTCCATTCTTTCACATCTGGAATTCATGTTGGACGCAAAAGACGCCCAATGGACCCCAATAATTATGATTAGGTTCATTGGGATCTCATCATGGTGTCTGTTATTTTGCTGGGAAAAAATAGTGTATCGTGCTGTATGGTTTGTGGTTTGTTTTCCGGGAAAATGACGGCACAATGATGGAAGCCTGTTGGCCCCCAATATAGTAAACTGGGTCTGTTGGGGATTTCACAGACCTGCCCTCTGCATTAATGCCGAATCTGTTCTATGATCGTGATATCTGCAGAGCTTTTGCGGGATTGTTGGCTGGAATAAATTATCACCTCACTTTTAGATTGGTGGGATCTGGCCTTTTGGACCCCCATTCATCGCTAGGATGGGACATTTTCTCTAGTCCCTTCCACGACAGCATAGGATTAAGTGCTGTCATTGAAGGTTCTTAGAAACCGAATTAACGGTAATAATAATAATTCTTATTTCTCTAGTCCCTTCCACGAAAGCACTTAATCCTATGCTGTAGTGGAGGGTTCCTAGAAACCGAATTAATGGTAATAATAATTCTTATTTCTCTAGTCCCTTCCACAACCGCACTTAATCCTATGCTGTAGTGGAGGGTTCCTAGAAACCGAATTAATGGTAATAATAATTCTTATTTCTCTTGTCCCTTCCACAACAGCACTTAATCCTATGCTGTAGTGGAGGGTTCCTAGAAAACGAATTAATGGTAAGAATAATTCTTATTTCTCTAGTCCCTTCCACAACCGCACTTAATCCTATGCTGTAGTGGAGGGTTCCTAGAAACCGAATTAATGGTAATAATAATTCTTATTTCTCTAGTCCCTTCCACAACCGCACTTAATCCTATGCTGTAGTGGAGGGTTCCTAGAAACCGAATTAATGGTAATAATAATTCTTATTTCTCTTGTCCCTTCCACAACAGCACTTAATCCTATGCTGTAGTGGAGGGTTCCTAGAAAACGAATTAATGGTAAGAATAATCCTTAATTTTTTTTTATACATGTAAAAATCCTATAGGGATGTTGGAGAAAGCCAAATACAGTTACCTATAGAGACAGACTGGAGTGGCGGATAGGTGATTACTTGTTCCATCTGTGGTAGAATAGGGAACATCCACCCCTATAGTGATAAACTAAGAATTTTGTGATTTTGCTTGTTTTTTTTTTTTTTTCCCCCTTGGGGAGGGGGTCCTGTGCCATTGACCAAGAGAAGGTTGTTAGATGTGGACGTGCTAACAAAGTCAGAGGTGTTTCTACATCATTGTGAATAAGATATCCTTTTTCGAGCTTCCAAACTTGGTGAATACTGGTGCTTCCACCCTAACCCTTCCTCCCATCAATCCTTAGAACTGGCCATCAGACCACAGGGACTCCACGGGCGCCATACACGTTAGATGATTCGCTGATCGGCTGCACCTGCGGCCACTGTGAATTGGCTAATGTATGGGGGAGCCATAATGCTTCCTTGGCTGTCGATAATGGGGGACAGAAAGATCCATCATGATGGATCTTAACATGTCCAATTTATTTTTTTTTCATAATAAATAAGTTGCCATTATAGAGGTGTCTGGCTTCGAATTACTTCCATCTCCCTATTGAGATCACATGTACGTCCAGTTAGCCTAATTGATGGGATGTGGGGAAAAGCCACTAGCTGAATGAATGTTTGGGGTGACCGCTATCTATGGGATATCTGTAGTTGCAGTGAGGCTGAACTTGGTAGGGAATGTCTTGGAATGTTAAAAGGGGCTTCGGAAGTGCAGTGGGTTTGTGCTTCCATGTCTCATGATTTTGGAATGTGGTTGAGAACTTGGAGCCACCATAAATGGAGAAAAATATTACCGAGCACATTGGGTGGCACACCAGCTACTGTATATACCATGCTATGCATTCCCGTTCTACATTCCTAAAAGTCAGACGCAAAGTGATCAAAAATCCGAATCTAAGTCAACAAACTGGTAGATACCTTCACTTCTAACATATTGCCACCCTATGCCTGCAGGGGGAGATCCCACTAAATAAAGCCTTCCTGGCACGTAGTTTTGATACCAATTACTAGGCTACTTCTATTGTAATTTCTTCCTATCAAACTTTGACTACATGGACTTGGAAGCTGTTCTGCCGGTTTGTCATAGGCCTCAATCATTATATAAAATATATATATGTGGGATGTGATTTAAATGCAACCAGACGCAGTGTCTGCAGCATCAGTCTTGGATAGAGACCAAATATGAGCTCATAGGAAGGAGCACAGATGATTAAAGGACATCTATACTTAAAGGGGTTATCCACTACTAGGACAACACCTTCTGATTCCACTGGTTTCCCCCAGTTAAAATAAAAGGCCCTGTTTTCCCCTCCCGTTCTGGTGCCGTTCCAGTACTTATGCTTATCATGGTTCAGGGCTCATGTGACACTGTGACATAACACGAGCCCTGATTACAATCACCGCCGGCTTCTCTCTCTCCACCTTCGGACCAAATTAATTAATCAACAGGAAGTGACACACTGGCTGCCAATCACTTCCTATTGATTGCTTATTTGGCCCGATGATGGGGTGGGGGAGAGAAATTGGCGGAACTGCACCAGAACAGGAAGTGAGTACTGGGTGTTTTATTTTAACTAGGGGGAAAAAGTGGAATCAGAAGGGTTGTCTTACTAGTGGACAGCCTTTTATAATATATTTAAAAGGGTGTTTTCAGGTTTAGGAGATTCTCCCCTTTCCATTGGGGGTCCAATTACTGGGTCCCCCACTGATTTTGAGAACTGGGGCAGTTCTAAAGAGCCCTGTTAGAATGGACTGGGGGACAATCATGAGCACTTCTTTCTTTTCCCTTTTCTGCTCCCTCCCCCCCTTTACCCCCCTTATCCCCACCCATTTTTCCCTTCCCTCCCTTAGTTTTCCCTTCCCTCCCTTAGTTTTCCTCTTCCCTCCCTTAGTTTTCCCCTTCCCTCCCTTTTGGTCCTTTCCCCTCCCCCCCCCTTTGGTCCTTTCCTCCCCCCCCCTTTGGTCCTTTCCTCCCCTCCCCTTTGGTCCTTTCCTCCCCTCCCCTTTGGTCCTGTCCCCTCCCCCCCTTTTGGTCCTGTCCCCCCCCCCTTTTGGTCCTTTCCCACCCCCCCTTTTTGGTCCTTTCCCCCCCCCTTTTTGGTCCTTTTTCCCCCCCCCCCTTTTTGGTCCTTTCCCCCCCCCCCTTTTGGTCCTTCCCTCCCCCCCCTTTATTCCCCCCCCCCTTTGTTCCTCCCCCCACCTTTTCCCCGCTTTGTAACTTCCTGAGATAAGCAAATGCTGGCTTATGGTACTCCTAGAATACAGAACTCCTAGGTTGTGCATATGATAAACCCATGCTCCATCCTGTTCTCTGGATCAGTAGGGGAACCAGCGGTCGGCCCCCAAGTCATCATGAAGTCCTCCCCTCTTTAATGTATAGGATATAACTTCCAAACTTGATAATAGCCCTTTAAAGGGGAATAATTTATAACTTTATAGAAAGCAGTGAATTCCATGTTTTTTATTGGCTGCTAGTGATAAGAATACATTTTACAATGATCCCTATTGTCACATTTATGAGGCCCCCTTCACATGTACATGTGGGCTGGCATCTGCTTTTTTTTCCTGGATACCACAAGTGCCCATTATAACCTAAGTTGATCTTCACATGTCGGTGTTTTCACACTGACCATGTATCCATATGGACCACGTAGAGACATGTCCTTTTTATTTTTTTGGCAGCACGGATGACAAGGGCCAACACAAGCCTATGGGTCCGTGAAACACATGGTGACATCAGTGTTCTATCCCTTATACACCTCGTATAACCCTAGTGTTGAGAATCGTCAGTGGGGAGAGTGGAGTAAGCGCTGCCAGACTGCTCTGATGGCAGCTTCTCTAGTAGGAGTTGGTGTCCCAATCCTTACCTTCTCCCGACATCATGTTGGGGAGGGGAGTTGAGCGGCTCTCCCTTACAGATCAGGTGGTCGTCCCTTCCTACTGGAATTTGGTGGGTTTGGACGACTGTATTGTTTATAGGAACTCTTAGTGATGAGTGCTAGTCAAAATTGAACTTCTTGGCTTCCATGGATGACCAAACGTAGGGTTGAGAACTCAAAGCTCCGATGGCCACCAGTCTGAGGCTGGCCAGGTATTGGCATTTTTAGCAGGATATGTAGGAAATCTAAAGCTGGGCACACACATTAGATAATTGTTGGATCGAGGATGGTCCCGTTATAATCACTCTGGAGTCCAGAAGCCATCAGAGTAATCGGTTGACATGACCTGTGATGCTGGAGGTCCTGTACTGCGCACATGGCGCTCGGTTTGCTACAACTCCCTCTGCATTAACTGATTGCAGGTAGCAGCGCTTCAATATAGAGACTGTCTTCTATGACTTGTCCGGGCAGTGACCGCGGCGGCCTTTATCCATTAGGTACTGGCAGGATTTTCCATCCACGAGCATTACTTGGTAATCCACTTCACTTGATTACTTGCGGACTCCCGATAGATTATGAGGCCAAAGACCTTGTTTCTTATGATTTTGCATCATACATGTATTTTTTGTATCTGTTGTTAGCAATAGTGACATCTAATAATAATATAAAGCACATGCTGACGTTTTTGAGACCTTTCCATGAATATTTTTTAAAGAAATGTAAAGATAGAATTAACTTGATTCTTTGACGTTTCATGGGTGTTCGTTATGCTCTTCAGAAGAGGTTTTATTTATCATTACAGGCAATGAAAGGTAACGCCTCTATACACAGGGCGTTTGAAAAAGTATTAATACCCGCGGACTTTCTCCCCTTTTTTTTTTTTTTTTTTTGATACACCCACCCATAAACCTTAAATGTATTTTATTAGAATTTTGTTTGAGATACCAACACAAAAAAATCAAGTAGTAACTAGTGTTGATCGGGCACTACCATGCTCCGGTGCTCAGTACTCGGAACTACGGTAGTGATGAGTGAGCACTACCATGCTCAGGTACTTGTAACTAGTGATAAGTGGACACTACCATGCTCAGGTGCCTGGTACTAGTAACTAGTGATGAGCGAGCACTTCCATGCTCAGGTGCCTGGTACTAGTAACTAGTGATGAGCGAGCACTTCCATGCTCAGGTGCCTGATACTAGTAACTAGTGATGAGCGGGCACTACCATGCTCAGGTGCCTGGTACTAGTAACTAGTGATGAGCGAGCACTTCCATGCTCAGGTGCCTGATACTAGTAACTAGTGATGAGCGGGCACTACCATGCTCAGGTGCCTGGTACTAGTAACTAGTGATGAGCGAGCACTTCCATGCTTAGGTGCTTGGTATTCGTAACTAGTGATGAGCGAGCACTACCATGCTCATGTGCTCGGTAGTTGTAACTAGTGATGACTGAGCACGACCATGCTCAGGTGCTCAGTACTCGTAACTAGTGATGAGCGGGCACTACAATGCTCAGGTGCTCAGTACTCGTAACTAGTGATGAGCGAGCACTACCATGCTTGGGTGCTCTGTACTCGTAACTAGTGATGAGCGGGCACTACCATGCTCGGGTGCTCAGTACTCGTAACTAGCAGTGGGATGTTTGGACGGTCTTAACTCAAGTACCCCAGTATAGTGAACGTCAATAGGGAACTCGAGCATTTTTCCAGAAGATTGCCTTGAAAAATGCTTGCGTTCTCCTTTTGGGTACCTGAGTTGCATACATCGGCATGCATGTGGCAGTGAGAGCCATGATAGTAATAAAGAAATAATGTTTTTAGTCCAGACAGGTGAGAGATAGATATTATATTAAAAGTTTTGACTTTTTTTTGTTTTTTTTCTCCTTAGGTGTCTTGGCAATCCTCATTCCTCGCCTGGACATGGTGATCTCCCTGGTGGGATCGGTTAGCAGCAGCGCTCTGGCTCTCATCATTCCTCCCCTCCTGGAAATAAGCACATACTACTCTGAGGGGCTCAGCCGTTGGGTCATAGCCAAAGACGCCATCATCAGTCTCGTAGGCTTCCTGGGGTTTGTTTTTGGGACATATGTGACCCTATGGGAGCTGATTGTACCAGATTCCAGCCCCGGTCACTTGAATGCCACCCTGTACGCGGTGCAGTGAGGCACGGAGCGCCGCGCCTCCGGCCTAGAGGTGAAGAATGTTCCGCCAGTAGGATCCATCATTATATTTATGCTCTTATGACATCTCTGTGTCGACGAATGTATTTATTTGAGTTGATTGTTGCCAAATGTATTACTTTTGTGGTAAAACAAACAAAAAATATTCTGTCACGTAAAAATAGTAAGAGCTTCGTCTTCTCGCTCAGTGAACGCTGCACTTCTGCTTCTCGAGCTCTCACTTTGCTAATTCTGCCAATTCTTTTCCTAGACACCGAGGGATATTATTGTCGCCTTTTCAACTTCTTTTTTTTTTTTTGTGGTATCTGCTCATATTGCCTCTAGGGGTATGGCATTCTATAGTTTGGCTGCTGTAACTGTAAAGAAGCCTTTCCTATATTTTGTAGGGAAATTTTTCTCTGGCGTAGGATTACTTTATAGGGGTTCTCCACTTTTGGAAATTGCTTTTTTTTTTTATTGAAAGGGTCCATTGCTAATATTCTGAGGACAAAGTATCCTCATCCTTTTGGGACCCTATAATCTATAGGGAAACCTTGCAGAAAAAGTTTAATTTTTCTTGTAGACCCCCTCAGGAGAAACTGAGCACTTTGCAAGATCCATTATAGTCAATTTATTGTGTATGTAATGCAGGACAGGTAGACAAAAGCAAGAGCGGTTCCTTGTAACCGGTTTCACAAGATGAGGATTCCCCCTAAAAGGGTGGGTTCCTAAATTTGTGGGGTTTTAAAAATCCCTATTAAAGGGTTTGTCCTAGAAATGAGATGTATCCCCTATCCGTAGGATAGTTTGACTGAAGCAGTAATGCGCTGTCCCTGTCCATAAAAGTGGTGGTCGCACGTGATCCCTTCCGTGCCATACATATAGGTGACTTTTGGGTTCCTTATTTTGATGATCGGGGGCGGTCTTACCCAGCCACTATACATTTCTCAATTTCTTATCCATCATATGGATAGGTAAAAAAAAAAAATTCTGGGACAACTCCTTTTAACCATTAAAACAATTCTGACTCCTCAAACCCTTGGTCTTTGAGGGTTTGGCTGATCAGCAAGGGAAGCTACAGACTGCCAAATATTTCCCTTGCATCCGCTATATAGTTATTATATGGCACCTAAAGAGAAAACAGTGTTGCTTGTACCAATAAAACTGCCCAAAAAAAAGATTGCTACTCTCCCCCTCCATCTTGATGGCACAGGTGTGTCACATTTGACAGTCCTGTGGTGTCCGGCTGTAGAAGGTTGGAGCGTTGGGCTACACAAACTGCTCCCTGACATGCTCTTCCCTTTCCCTTTTAGGACCTTGCGGATATCCTCACTTATTCAGCTGTTAATCATCAGCACTTCCCTTTGTGTCCTTAAATACTCTCCATCCCCCTTGGTCTTTGCCAGTGACAGAGTTTAGTGTTTTTTTTAATTGCCTTGAATGCAAGCAGTCGGCTTGCATTCATCAGAAAAAATTGTTTGTTGCTGTACCTCTCCCTGAGTCATCGGGAGATAAGTTGTTCATATGCATTCCCTGTGTCTTCTTTAGTGTTTAGTGGGGTTGACTAAGCACTCATCCCATCCGTTCCCTACCTAGAGCCCAGTTGTGGTGTCAGTCAGGGTCAGGTATCCTGATCGGCGCATAGGTGAGGAACCTATCTAGGGTGGTCAGGAAAACCAGGGCCCAGTGGTAGGTTTGGTCAGGGGTCACCATCTCCCTCCTTCACTAGACACAGGTTTTCCTTTCCCTGTCGCTGTACGCGTGATATTTCCCCATACCTAGCATGACACATGAAGGTTCTTCTCATACTAGGTGGACGGGCTGTTTCCCCAAGGACCCATCACCAGGATTGGGCACCTAAATAATTCCGGGCATGCCTACAATTTAATAAAGTACAATTAGACCACTTAAAGGGAAAATTTAGGGGAGGGGAAGCAGCGTTTATTACTAAGAGAAGAACTGCTTTTGTTCATTTGGTCTGGGGTTAGTTGCAATACCAAGAGCAGCTCATGCACACTGGTGGCGCTGTCTCTAGAGGAAAGGGGCCATTGTTTTTCAATTTGAACCCCCTTTTAAAATGTTAAAGCAAAAACTTATTACAGATAAAACCTTTAATATTACAGGGATTTTCCATGACAGATTTGTGCCAAATTTACAGGGGGTTTTTTTTTAGAGATTTTTTTTTTTTTCTGTGGTGAACTGGAACTTTGTATTTTATTAATATTTATATAATCCATTGTTTTAAGATTTACAAGGTGAAAAAATGTCTGCTTCTTATTACAAAAAACTGTGCCATTCATGTTCCCGGGCTGTTCTTGGTTATTGCAGCTGCAGCCCATTGTTGTGAACGGGTTGCAGTTGCAATACCTGAAATAGGCTATGGACAAGGGGGGGCATTTTTTGAGATCTGAAAGCAGATCAAGTCTTTCCCATTAATTCTAATATCACAATTTTTATAAAGTGCTCCAGTTGTCACGCTGACTCCTAAGCCAAAATATTTGTTAGGATGTGGGGGTTTTTTGTTTTTTTTTTTTTGTTATTTTTTCAATAAAAATGCAATATTTTTAAATGAATGTAAGCTCGTGACCACCTATGATTTTTGTCCCCAAAATTAGATTAGATCACTTTTCCTCCTTTTTTAGTGAGCACAGATTTCAATTACAACTATGTGATCACATCCTCAACATCACAGCTGACTTGTAGTTTTTTTTACTTTTAATATAACAAGGACTGCGAGGGGCGACAATCCTTGTCTTATTGTCCATACACCGTACAAAAGCACATGAATGTCACAGTGAGATCTTATGGTGCTGAAAATGTACAATACAAAACACATATATTATTAATTAGGTTTATTAAACCTGATGAGGCTGACGTACTTATTTTGAAAATCCATGTAAGGTTGACAGTATAATCCTTTTTTCTAAAGCAACCTTTTTGACATCTGAAGGGACATTTTAGGAGTCCAGCTCAAACTAAATGCTTATTATAATGTCAGGAATATACTACCATATTGATACCATTTATAGTAAGTATACCAGCCCTGTCAGACTATATTTATTAATGTGTAGTTTATGAAGGATCTGGTGACAAGGGAGGACACTGACTGACTTCAGCTGGGTATATTGACTCTGAAACGCTGTGGTCCTTCAGAAAAAAAGCACACTTTAAGGACTGCCGAGAACCAAGACGCATGTGAGTGGTCTAAAAGGTGGGTCCCCGACAGCTCGTCCCCACCCACTGCCAATGACTGACGGGTCTCTCCCTATAAACTTATGACGGTAGAGAGTTGTCACTCAAAGGGGACAGGAGGAGGAAAGCTGCCGGTGACCTGCCTTTCTGATGTCTAACCTACCTGGCTGACATCGTACAGCCAGTGTTGGATACATACTGTGCTGCCTGTGGATCGGGCAGCATGCATAATGTTTTTGGTGCTTTTTTTTTTTTTTTAATATATACTTGAATTTTCTTTGAATTTTAAATAATGTGGAATGTTGTATGCATGAGGATGGTGAGTCAGCACCATGCAGTAGTCTCTACGGTTCAGCTTTACATATACCTTGGCACTCAGTATGAGGTCACATGGTGCCCCAATGGTTTGAGGGGGTAAGATTACCATAAGGCCAGTTTCACACGTCTGTTTGTGGACCATGATATCCAAACCAGTCTCTGGTCTCCCTGTCTAGAAAACCTGTCATTTGCTCAAAACCTTTGAGATAAATACTTTGTAAAAATCCCTTAGCCTCCCTGGTTCTGTCGCTTTTTTCCGTTTCTTTTTCGCTCTATTGGGAGACCCAGACAATTGGGTGTATAGGCTATGCCTCCGGAGGCAGCACAAAGTATTACACTCAAAAGTGTTAAGCCCCTCCCCTTCTGCCTATACACCCCCCGTGCTCCCACGGGCTCCTCAGTTTTTTGCTTTGTGCGAAGGAGGCAGACATGCAAGCACAGCTCCACAGATTAGTCAGCAGCAGCTGCTGACTAGGTCGGATGGAAGAAAAGTGGGCCCATATAGGGCCCCCAGCATGCTCCCTTCTCACCCCACTTTTGTCGGCGGTGTTGTTAAGGTTGAGGTATCCATTGCGGGTACGGAGGCTGGAGCCCACATGCTGTTTTCCTTCCCCATCCCCCTTAGGGCTCTGGGTGAAGTGGGATCTTATCTGTCTCCAGGCACTGAGACCGGGCTTCATCCACAACTCCTGTGGAGCCTGATGGATAGGAGCCGATACCGTTCAGGGACATGGCCCTGCATCTTAAAGGTACTCTGTATCCCTATGGGGACCGCGCACGGCATCACCTCAGCTTTGCTGGGTGTGCTAGTGCACCGGGGACCGCGGCGCTGACCGGGTCTATATGTGCCATTACACACTCAGCGTCGCCGAGTGTGTTTATATGTAAGGGCTACCGCACTGACCGCCGTTGCCACGGGACACTGCGGCGCGGCTGGGACTTGTAGTTCGCCGGGGACTTTCACGCGACCGCGCTTTTACAGCGGCCGCGTTTATTACTACAGTCCCCGGCTTCATTGCGGCCTAGTTTCCCTTTTTTTCTCCCGCCCTCAGCCCTGACAGGCAGGGGAAGGGCGGGACGCTGCACGGAGCGAGCAGCAATGAGGGCTGGAGTATGATTTACATGCTCCACTCCCCTCACTGTGCACAGTATGAGCGCCCGTTTCGCGCTCTTTCTAGGCCACGCCCACAGCTTCCTCAGCTCGTCAGGATGCCGCAGCCATTCCTGTCAGCTCCACCGACGCTGCAGAGAGGGACATATTCATCGGAGACCCAGACACGGTCTCTGGTGGCCTCACAACCGCTTAGGCGGCTGGTAAGCAGCACATGTGGTGCTAGCCCCATGGTGCTGTATTGTATTGGTACATTATTTGTGTACTGTATATAATTTACACTGTATGAGCACAGTTCTTTCTGGCTATATACCCTATTGTGTTACTCAGGGAAAACTATAGCATGGCGCCCACAAAAGGCAGGGGTGCCAAAACACAGGCTTATTATGTTGCCTGCGCCGCATGTAAGACAGCTACCGGCAGGTTCCACTGACCCTCATTGTGTACAGTGTTCGACCCCTGTGACACTTCCTCAGCCGGATCCTCTGCTAAGAGGGGCCCAGGGGGAGCCACCTGTTGTCACTGTCCAGGTGACAGGGACTGAGTTTGCAGCCTTTAAGGATCAACTATCTGAGACTATGGCTAAGATACTAGAAGCCTTGCAGTCCAGGCCGGTATCTCAGCAAAGGGACTCTGTTGAATCATTGTTCCCTGACCCCCCTCAGTTGGACCAACAATGTCCTCACGGGGTATCTCATACATCCCAGACGGAGGGTTCGGACTTAGAACCTAGCCCCAGATCGTCTAAGCGGGCCCGCTTAGAATTCCCTCGACATCATATTGTTTAGGGTCTCAGCGGGGGGATTCTCTGGTTGATGATGCGGAGACAGCTGATCAGGATTCTGATCCTGGGAGCGCTCTCAATCTTAATTCTCCAGACGGGGACGCCATAGTGAATGATCTTATTGCATCCATTCATCAGTTGCTGGATATTCTTCCCTCAGCCCCTCCGGCGGAGGAGTCAGATTCTCAGCAGGAGAAATTTCGCTTCAGGTTCCCCAAGCGTACACAGAGTACGTTTCTAGACCACTCTGATTTCAGAGAGGCAATCCAGAATCACCATGCTTGTCCGGATAAGCATTTCTCTAAGCGCCTTAAGGATACACGTTATCCTTTTCCCCCGGAAGTGGTTAAAGGTTGGATTCAATGTCCCAAAGTGGATCCTCCAATCTCCAGACTGGCGGCTAGATCCATACTTGCAGTGGAAGATGGGGCCTCGCTTAAACATGCCACTGACAGGCAGATGGAGCTCTGGATGAAATCCATCTATGAAGCTATCGGAGCTTCTTTTGCCCCAGCATTCGCAGCCGTATGGGCGCTACAAGCTATATCAGCAGGTCAAGCGAAAATTGAAGCGGCCGCGCCACAAGTGGCTTCCATTACCTCCCAGACCTCGGCAATTGCGTCTTACGCTATGAATGCTGTCCTGGACTCTGTGAGCCGTACGGCAGTTGCGACCGCCAATTCGGTAGTAGTCCGCAGGGCCTTGTGGCTACGGGAGTGGAAGGCAGATTCCGCTTCCAAAAAAGCGTTTAACCGGTTTGCCAATTTCTGGCGACAGGCTCTTTGGCGAGCGCCTGGATGAAATCATCAAACAATCCAAGGGAAAGGATACATCCTTACCCCAGCCCAAGCAGAACCTCTCCCAACAGAGGAGAGGGCAGTCGAGGTTTCGGTCCTTTCGGGGCGCGGGCAGGTCCCAATTCTCCTCGTCCAAAAGGTCTCAGAAAGAACAAAGGAACTCTGATGCATGGCGGTCTAAGTCACGTCCTAAAAAGGCCATTGGGAGCACCGCTAACAAAGCGGCTGCCTCATGACTTTCTACCTCCTCTAGTAGCATCCTCGGTCGGTGGCAGGCTCTCCCGCTTTTGCGACACCTGGCTGCCACAAATAAAAGACCGCTGGGTGAGAGACATTCTCTCTCACGGTTACAAGATAGAGTTCATCTCTCGTCCCCCGACTCGATTCTTCCGGTCCTCTCCGCCTCCCGAGCGAGCCGAGGCTCTTCGGCAGGCGCTGGGCACCCTGAAGGCAGAAGGAGTGGTGGTCCCTGTTCCTCTTCAGCAACAGGGCCACGGTTTTTACTCCAACTTGTTTGTGGTCCCAAAGAAGGACGGGTCCTTCCGTCCTGTCCTGGGCCTGAAACTTCTCAACAAACACGTAAAGACCAGGCGGTTCCGGATGGAATCCCTCCGTTCCGTCATCGCCTCAATGTCCCAGGGAGATTTCCTTGCATCGATCGATATCAAAGATGCTTATCTCCACGTTCCGATTGCCCCAGAGCACCAACGCTTCTTGCGCTTCGCCATGGAAAACGAACACCTGCAGTTCGTGGCACTACCATTCGGCTTGGCAACAGCCCCACGGGTTTTCACCAAGGTTATGGCTACTGTAGTAGCGGTCCTCCATTCTCAGGGTCATTCTGTGATCCCGTACTTGGACGATCTGTTGATCAAGGCACCCTCTCAAGAGGCATGCCAACACAGCCTCGACGTTACCCTGGAGACTCTCCAGAGTTTCGGGTGGATCATCAATTTTCCAAAGTCAAATCTGACACCGGCCCAATCGCTGACGTACCTTGGCATGGAGTTTCATACCCTCTCAGCGATAGTGAAGCTTCCGCTGATCAAACAGCAGTCACTACAGAAAGGGGTACAGTCTCTCCTTCAAGGCCAGTCACACCCCTTGAGGCGCCTCATGCACTTCTTGGGGAAGATGGTGGCAGCAATGGAAGCAGTCCCTTTCGCGCAGTTTCACCTGCGTCCCCTTCAATGGGACATCCTACGCAAATGGGACAGGAAGCCGACGTCCCTCGACAGGACCGTCTCCCTCTCTCAGGCGACCAAAGCCTCCCTTCGGTGGTGGCTTCTTCCCACTTCATTATCGAAGGGGAAATCCTTCCTTCCCCCATCCTGGGAAGTAGTCACGACAGACGCGAGTCTGTCAGGATGGGGAGCGGTTTTTTCTCCACCACAGGACTCAGGGTACGTGGACCCGGCAAGAGTCCTCGCTTCAGATCAATGTTCTGGAAATTCGGGCAGTGTATCTTGCCCTGAAAGCGTTCCAGCAGTGGCTGGCAGGCAAGCAGATCCGAATTCAGTCGGACAATTCCACAGCCGGTGGCATACATCAATCACCAAGGCGGCACACGCAGTCGTCAAGCCTTTCAGGAAGTCCGGCGGATCTTGATGTGGGTGGAAGCCACGTCCTCCACCATATCCGCAGTTCACATCCCAGGCGTGGAAAACTGGGAAGCAGATTATCTCAGTCGCCAGGGCATGGACGCAGGGGAATGGTCCCTTCACCCGGACGTGTTTCAGGAGATCTGTTGCCGCTGGGGGGTGCCGGACGTCGACCCTCATGGCGTCCCGGCACAACAACAAGGTACCAATGTTCATGGCACGGTCTCAAGACCCCAGAGCTCTGGCGGCAGACGCCTTAGTTCAGGATTGGTCGCAGTTTCAGCTCCCGTATGTGTTTCCTCCGCTGGCACTGTTGCCCAGAGTGTTACGCAAGATCAGGGCCGACTGCCGCCGCGCCATCCTCGTCGCTCCAGACTGGCCGAGGAGGTCGTGGTACCCGGATCTGTGGCATCTCACGGTCGGCCAACCGTGGGCACTACCAGACCGAACAGACTTGCTGTCTCAAGGGCCGTTTTTCCATCTGAACTCTGCGGCCCTCAACCTGACTGCGTGGCCATTGAGTCCTGGATCCTAGCGTCTTCAGGATTATCTCAGGATGTCATTGCCACTATGAGACAGGCTAGGAAACCAACGTCCGCCAAGATCTATCACAGGACGTGGAAAATTTTTCTGTCATGGTGCTCTGCTCAGGGTTTTTCTCCCTGGCCATTTGCATTACCTACTTTTCTGTCCTTCCTTCAATCTGGACTGGAAAAGGGTTTGTCGCTTGGCTCCCTTAAGGGACAAGTTTCTGCGCTCTCGGTGTTTTTCCAGAAGCGCCTAGCTAGACTTCCACAGGTACGCACGTTCCTGCAGGGAGTTTGTCACATCGTTCCACCTTACAAGCGGCCGTTAGAACCCTGGGATCTGAACAGGGTGCTGATGGTTCTTCAGAAACCACCATTCGAGCCAATGAGAGATATCTCTCTCTCTCACGCCTTTCGCAGAAGGTGGTCTTCCTAGTAGCAGTCACCTCTCTTCGGAGAGTGTCTGAGCTAGCAGCGTTGTCATGCAAAGCTCCTTTTCTGGTGTTTCACCAGGACAAGGTAGTTCTACGTCCGGTTCCGGAATTTCTCCCTAAGGTTGTATCCCCCTTTCATCTCAATCAGGATATCTCCTTACCTTCTTTTTATCCTCATCCAGTTCACCAATGTGAAAAGGATTTGCACTTGTTAGATCTGGTGAGAGCACTCAGATTCTACATTTCTCGTACGGCGCCCCTGCGCCGCTCGGATGCACTCTTTGTCCTTGTCGCTGGCCAGCGTAAAGGGTCACAGGCTTCCAAATCAACCCTGGCTCGGTGGATCAAAGAGCCAATTATCGAAGCTTACCGTTCGGCTGGGCTTCCGGTTCCCTCAGGGCTGAAGGCCCATTCTACCAGAGCCGTGGGCGCGTCCTGGGCTTTGAGGCACCAGGCTACGGCTCAGCAGGTGTGTCAGGCGGCTACCTGGTCGAGTCTGCACACTTTCACGAAACACTATCAGGTGCATACCTATGCTGCGGCGGATGCCAGCCTAGGTAGACGAGTCCTTCAGGCGGCGGTTGCCCACCTGTAGGAAAGGGCCGTTTTACGGCTCTCTTACGAGGTATTATTTTACCCACCCAGGGACTGCTTTTGGACGTCCCAATTGTCTGGGTCTCCCAATAGAGCGAAAAAGAAGAACGGAATTTTGTTTACTTACCGTAAATTCCTTTTCTTCTAGCTCTAATTGGGAGACCCAGCACCCGCCCCTGTTTTTTTGTGTACACATGTTGTTCATGTTGAATGGTTTCAGTTCTCCGATGTTCCTTCGGATTGAAGTTACTTTAAACCAGTTTGTAATTATATTTCCTCCTTCTTGCTTTTGCACCAAAACTGAGGAGCCCGTGGGAGCACGGGGGGTGTATAGGCAGAAGGGGAGGGGCTTAACACTTTTGAGTGTAATACTTTGTGCTGCCTCCGGAGGCATAGCCTATACACCCAATTGTCTGGGTCTCCCAATTAGAGCTAGAAGAAAAGGAATTTACGGTAAGTAAACAAAATTCCGTTCTTTGTGCTACGTCGCTCCATTGCAGAGATATTCATATTTGTTTCTTCTGAAGCACAGTGTGTGAAATCTCTGCTTGCAGTCCACTTGGGAGTTTCTTCAGAGGCTTTTCTAAGGGCGTGTGTTTTCAGCCCTCTCTCCCAGATGCTGCCAATCACAGATCGGCAAAGTCTGAGGCTGATAGACTGGTATATCGGCTGGTGAAGTTTGATTGGCTGCAAGTGGGTGGGAGGGATGAAAGCACACGCCTCCAGAGAAGACTCTGGAGGAACAATCAGTTGGACTGTAAGTGGAGATTTCACATACTGCGCTCCAGAAGAAACAAATGTTAATATCTCTTCAATGGAGCGACGTAGAGCAAAACGGAAAAAAACTGCAGAATCGGGGGAGCTCAGGGATTTGTACTAAATACTTAACTCAACTGTACGAGGCTGTTGTAATAAGGTTAGGAGATTCTCATTTGGCCTGCACAGTGAGGACTGTGAATCTTGGATGTGTGAAAACAGTATGTAATAGCTACAGCTGAATGGCGTTGCACAACAGCAGTTTACAGACGTGCGACCAAAACATTTGCGTAACTTGTCTGCACATGAGTACTTTACGGCTGCAATTTATGCATTGCCATCGCATGTGACTTGCATAAAAGTCTATAAAATGTGATTTGTGCAACTTGAAACTGGATATTGGATATGTGTTGCAGTCGTGGTGGGACGCAGGTCGCGATGCAACATTGTAAGAAATCATTAGATGCGATGTCACAATGTGACACCGCGATCCCAGTGTTGGTACGATACATCGCAGTGTAGACCTAGTCATATGGACTGTGCAATATACGTAATATATTTACAATCCTCCTTACTAATGCTGTAGGTTTGTCGATGGTGGTGGTGATGGTGATGACGACACTTGCACTTGTGTAGTAATGACTACTACATTATTTCGCAGCACTTCTTTATTCATCCCACTGACGAGGCGCCTTGGTCGGTGAAGGGTCACACAGGGATGTAATCTCCATGATTATACACTGACCCCACTTGTCATCAGGAGGTAGAAGGTTTCCCCGACATAGTTGTTCTAAACCTGTTTGATGTTGAGTCTGTGCCATTGGCTATGGGTAAATGGCCATATGGTTGGCCGATATCCTTTTTATGAAAGGGGGCTGTCTCAAAATCGAGGGTCTGACCTCCACTTCCGGCATAGGGCCGCCTTTTTACATCAATCCCATAGACCATGACAGGAGTGGAGCAGAGTGGGAATGGCAATGGGAGCTTTTGTCTGACACTTCACTTAAACAGCAACAAGGGATCCCCTATTTCTTATTTGTGGGGTCCCAGTGTTCAGACCCCAGCAGTCAGACACTTATTCTATATATGTGTGATTAGTGACGATTCTGGAAACACCCCATAGAGTGAGACGATTCCACACATCGCCCACTGACCATTAGAACGGAGGGTCCTGTTCACTACAAGAGGACCTGAGGGGGCTCTGCAGGGGAGGGCGGGATCTATTATTCCTGGCTGTAGATGATTTGCCATTTCATATACTGCAAGATCAACATTGGGTAATAAAAATCACATCACCCCCATTGTTGTGTTCAATTGGGGTCCCATCAGTCGGACTCCTACCATGTAGCATGGCCCTATGGTATAAGGCAGATTCACTCCGGCTATCCTGCTGTACATATTACTTTTTTCCCTTATGCACTTTAGGCACCGAGGCTCGAGGACGCTGCCTTTACTGATTTACTTCCCCCTTCCATTATGACTTTTGCACTAAATGTGATATTTTACTATTTCCTAAACTTGAAAAATGTTTACGTATAGTAACCTGGTGCAACAGTGGGCACTCCTGGTGGTGCGTAATGTACTGTATTGTGGATCACGCCATCCGCCACATTTCTAGTAACGGAGCTGACAGGCATATATACTCTAAAAGCGAAGCTTGTGGTTTACTACTAATAACTCTACTAATATAGAAGCTCCTTGAATGACCTCGGTGTTGTTGTTCATACACAAATGGAGGATGTACGACCCCTAAAGGGTCGTAATCTAGTGAGCTAGAAATCTCATTAGCGATGTGACACACCAGATCGCAGATAAGATTTGCCGAGATCGCACATAGGTCAAATTTTGAAGCGCCGGTCACCTGTGCGATCTCTGCAAATCGTATGTGCGATCTGGCGTGATACATCGCTAACGAGATCGCTAGCGATGTCGCAGCATGTAAAGCACCCTTAACATTTCACTATATTTGGTACCAAGAACAGGATCAGAAATGATAAAGCTTACCTGATCCCATAGGATTAATTTTTATCCTGATTTGGCACTAAATACACTTGGGGTATGCACCCATGATCAGGACTCTCTGCGTCCTGGACGCTTCGGGTCCGTGAGTCTCCTCCGCAGGAGACCACAGCTGTACCCACGATCCGGGTTTGGTGCGGAAAAAACAAGCACAGTGGGCACGGAATTTCAAGAAATCCCATCCACTGTGCTTGTACTGTACAATGTAGCATTTTGGACGCAGCTGAAGCATGCTGCGTCCAAACTGCTGCAAACACTGATCGTGGGCACGCACCCTTAGATGGCATGGAAGTGTATTGAGCCTTCCAGTCTTGCTCCTTTGTGCGTCATCACAAGCTCATCCAGTTGTGCCACTGGACAGAGACACCATGCGGCTGCTTTTGACCTCTGCACCCAGGTGTAATCCTATTCCATTTTGCTATTGGGCATTTATGTAGGAAGCTCCTCCCCCGAGGAACCTCTTCATTAACAAAACAGTGAGAAAGTGACCTATGGGTCATTTGAAGGGCTCGGGAATAGATGAGGTAAAGGCCTTTTAAGGTCCTAGGTGGCAAAACCCAGAACCATAACCGAAATATGACGTACCGCCACCGTGTGTTCATAAGCTTCCATGTGATACTGCATCAATGTATTCAAACAGCATTTATTGAGTTAAAGGTATTGTATGCATAGTCCAGCTACTAACATAAGTTTACATACCTCAAAAGGATTCAAGGGGAACAACTTTAGAAGAAAGGTTTGGTCTATCAATCTCCACAGGCCAACATAGACCTTTCGTAGATTTCTCAAACATTGAGTATTCTTTATTTGCCAAGATTATGTTCTTTTATGAATACTACTTGCATATATTGGTGCCCCTTATGCAGTTTTAGCTTAAAGGGGTTTTCTATAAGTGGCCCAGCTCCACGCATGGTGGTATGGCCACTTACGGCACCTAAAGTGCTCTCCAACTTGGGTCCATTTTCAGAAAGCAAGATGAGGCTGTTCGCTTGTATCAGGACACCCAATGGCCTGCAACCATCCCTACCTGTATGGCAGAGGCCATTCTGCCCACTGTGCCGCGTGGAGCGGTGGGTGATGACCCCCTTCAATCAGCTGACCGGTGGGGATGGGACACGAATCTGACTGTCACTGATCTGATTTTCACTATCACTAAAAATTAAAATTGTGACTATATATTATACCGTTCCTCTGTTATCCCTCCTGGAAATTTAGGAACAAATTGACAATGGTGTGTTTTAATATTTTTGTTGGACAGTGACATTGTCCAATAATTGTACCACATTCACAAGATGATAGTAATACACAATTGTCAATTTATTCAGACATTTCCAGGAGAAATAACAGAGGGACAAGTATTTCTCCTGCCAGCTAAGCTGTCCTCTTTAACTTCTTTTTTTCCAGACTGATTGTATATATGTTTTGTACTCTACCTTTGGATGTGTATATTGTCAGATCTACGCCGTGTAGTGATACCGTCTTTGTAATGCGGATTGCTCTGTATAGACGTTTTACAGAATAAATGACCTGATTCTGGTTTCACATGTTTCTGCCTTTTGCACTTTCTGTCCTCTTGTCAAGTTTCTGGGTGACGGAGAATATTCATCACCTTTAGCAATGTCACTTCGTCTATTGGATTTCAGGCTTAGTTGTATATTGCATTATATGAGGATCCCACCCAAAATCAAGGCCAGGCGTAAGTAATTAAAGGTCTAAGTGCGGTGACCGGTCACACAGCCTGGGGCACAATAGCGTTTATTACTATTACATTTATTTAATGCCCTTTGATTACAGAATTCCTTTTATAAGTCATCTAAAATGTGGGGACCAAACTTCTATTTCCTTATAATCCCACCAGAGGAGATATAAAGCATTACACAGTGGATATGCGTTGCAAAGTTTCCAGTGCTTTTCGCTAAACTCCTTCTCTTAAAGGGAATGTCACCAGGTTTTTGCTATGTAATCTGACAGCAGCATAATATAGGGACAGATTCCCTGATTCCAGTGATGTATCACTTACTGGGCTGCTTTGTGCAGTCTTGGTAGAATCCCTGTTTTGTCTGCTGTAGATGTAGCAGAACTAAGCCTTCTGGGCTGTGTATTACCCCGCTCACACTCCTGATTGGTAGCTTTGTGCAAACTTCCAATCAGTTTTGGAGGCGTGGTTACACAGATTAACCTGACTGGCCTGCATAAGAAATCTAGTCCAGTAGTGATATTCGCCTCCTGATAAAACACTGATTGAATTGAAAGTACAATACACAGCCTAATAAGAGACACATCACTTACAAGTGACGCAAAAACCTGCTAACAGATTCCCTTTAACTCATATTTTTCTTATAAGGGATTTAAAAATGGCTTTGCCAAACCTGACAGCCCTATTTCTGGTATTCCTGTCTAATTTAATGGGTGCTGAGCGATCTGATCTGCTCTCTTCAGTGGTTTTGCGGAGAGGCTGAATGGCAACAATTTAAACAATAGGTGTCACTAGAGTTTGTCTCCTTCCTTCCTGAAGAGACAATGAACAATTTGAAGGGACTTTGTCACCATGTTTTTGCCAAAGCCATTAGAGATCTCATGATATAGAGGCAGAGTCCCTGATTCCAGCGATGTATCACTTACTGGGCTTCTTGTGGCAGTTTTCATAAAATCAATATTTTATCTATTGCAGAGCTACCAGTTCTCTGAATGCTGAGCGTTCTATAACCCCGTCCATACCACTTATTGGCAGGTTTCTGTATACACTCTGCATAGGCAGATAGCTGACAATCATGAGCTGGTTATGGTAGAGTTCATGAATATGGAAGACTACCTGGCTGCAGGTGTCACACGGTGTTTTGCTCTAAACTCAGAGTCTCATGCCGGTATCTGATGCTGTTCACGCTGCAGAATGACACTCCACACTATGCCTTCTCTGGTGTTTCTGAGTTGCACAGGCTGGTTCGGCCGTGGACAAGCGGTGTGCTCATTAGTGATCGGATTTGCAGGAGTTTCTCTGCGACCCTGCTGGTTACCTCTTGGATCACATGTTGAGGAAGACCTATCACGGTTATCTTTTTAAGATGGTGGAGCCTGTCTTCCCATGCCGACTATAGCTTTTGCTAAACCGGTCCATGTGCTGTTGCGTTCTAGCTGCTGGTGATTTCATGTGTGCTGCTTGGTGTACTGTGGATATCCTCTCGTCGTCTGGTTATTTCCTCCTTATCACGTATTGTCTTATATCTCCATGTGTGCTAGCTGTGTGATAGTTTTGGCTTCCTCATTTGTCTATATCTCTGAGTTCAACCACTCCTGTACCACTCCTCCCCTGCGGTGGGGTTATAAGATCATGGCTTACCAGGAGCAGGGCAATTATGCCGTTCCAGACACCTTCACCATTAGAAGTATCTCTGGGATTAGGGACAGCTAGGGCCCCGGTCTAGGAGCCCCAGTCCCGTTATCCCGTAAACACTCTGACAGCAGGTTTACTAGTCAAGGAGGTATAGAACCATAGGAGATGAGTGTTCAAACCAAGCAAAGACACTCATGCACCTATGTAGTGGCCAAATCGTTCAATGCCCCTTCTCAGCTACTTGTTTTCCGCCTATCCCTGTCCTTCAGTGCCCCCTCTAAGGAAGAGCTGTTAATCAAGGAAGAAGGGGAGGAGATATAGACAAAATTGGTACTGTAGGTGGCAAAAGGTGCACTGAACCGATTGGTCACACCAAGGGTGCACTGAGCACTGTGCAGAAAAATATGGAACGCTACCCTGACTTTACAGGAGTTACCATGGAAAACAAATTATATAGATATATATACTCGTATATATAGCGAGAGAAAGAGATAATTGCCCTATTCTGTCTCCCTGTCCAACACCTGATGGCATATGCTGAAACCGCCTAAACCACGCCCACACAGCTCCAACAGGCCGAACACCCCCCTCACTCCACCTCACCCAATAAGCAGCGGCCCTGCGTCATATCCCCCACACACCCACACCTTACTCTACCCACACCCAATCAGCAGTGACGACCGCTCAATTAGGACACGCCCACTTGCCGAAACCCTGACAACGCCATGACGCAACCGGTGGACAGGTACAAGAGACACCGCCATGGAAGCTCCCTACACCCGACGCAACGGAGCACAGTTGGGCGCTTTCACACTTGCGTTGTGCAGCATCCGTCACGATGCGTTGTGTGACGCATGTGAAGGATGCCGCCCCAATCAACACAGCACTACTGCACCCATCGTCACCACACGTACACCGGCACTACCGCTTCTATCATCACTGCACATACACCGGCACTACCGCTCTTATCACTGCACATACACCGGCACTACTGCACCCATCATCACTGCACATACACCGGCACTACTGCACCCGTCATCACTGCACATACACCGGCACTACTGCACCCATCATCACCGCACATACACCGGCACTACTGCACCCATCATCACCGCACACATGCAGGCACTACAGCACACACGCAGGCACTACCGCACCCATCATCACCGCACACACGCAGGCACTACTGCACCCATCATCACCGCACACACCCAGGCACTACCACACCCAACATCACCGCACACACACTGGCAATACCTGAGTGACGTCTCCGCTGACAGCGTGATTCACTTCAGTTGCTGCGTGGAGCTCACAGTGAGCGGCGGTGTTTTACGGCCGCTCCTGTCAGCTTCATGTAGCAGAGCTGGATGCGTCGCAGGACCTCTGTGGATTATGCCGGCCCTGGAGGGGTATTTGGGGATTTTAATAAAGTGTCTTTTATTTCAAATAAAGATTTTTTTCGGTGTATGTGTTTATTTACTTTCACTTACAAGTTAATCATTGGGGGTGTCTCATAGACGCCTGCCATGATTAACCTAGGACTTAGTGGCAGCTATGGACTGCCATTATCTCCTTATTATCCCGATTGCCACCGCACCAGGGCAATTCTGAATGAGCCGGGTAGAGTCCTGGGACTGTCGCATCTAATGGATGCGGCAATTCCGGGCAGCTGCTGGCTGATATTTTTAGGCTGTGGGGCTCCCCATCCTGAGAATACCAGCCTTCAGCTGTGTGGCTTTATCTTGGCTGGTATCAAAATTGGGGGGCGCCGCACGCCATTTTTTTTGTTTAATTATTTATTTATTGTACTGCATGATATAGACACGCCCACCAGCGGCTGTGATTCGTTGCAGTGAGACAGCTGCCACTCAGCGTGGGAGCGTGTGTGACTGCAACCAATCATAGGCGCTGGTGGGTGGGGGAAGCAGTGAATACCAGATTGAATAATGAGCGGCCGGCATTTTCAAAAGAGAAGCCGCCAGAGCAGTGTGACAGCCGTGCAGCGCCATGCCGGTGATCGGTGAGTATGAGAGAGGGGGGGGGAGACTGACAGAGACAGACAGAGAGAGACCAGGAGTGCTTTTAACGATTTGGAACGTTATTCTGGACATGGCGAGCATGCTCAGTAGAACGTGACGGCATCCTGCACTGGAATCTGTCGCCAAACACATGGCAACGGAATCCAGCACCATAGACCTTCACTATGCCTCTTAACGGATCCCAACGGAATCCTGCAGAGTGCGTTTTGTTTTGTTTTTTTACAGCAAAAAAAAAATGCTACATTCAGCGTTCCTTCCGCCCGACGGGCACTAACGGTCACCAACAAAACAACTGATGCGCCGCGGGGCGGATGCAACGCAAGACCATCCGTTGCAATCCGCCCTTAATAGAAGCCTATGAGGAATAAACGTATTTCTGCAAAGGTTACTGTAATTCCTCAAGGCGGTGGATTGCAACGGATGCTGTTCAACGCAAGTGTGAAAGTGGCCTTAAGCCCCCCCCCCCCACAGGAGGCCCCAAAGCGCAGGTCAGGGACCCAACTACGCCACAGAGACACAGAGGGACGGGGATCGGAGGACATGCAGTTGCGGCTTCGTAGGGCTCCCCTGCGCCACAGAGACACACAGAGGGACGGGGACCGGAGGCAGGAGGAGACACAGTTGCGGCACTCTAGGAACTTAGCACTTCGGGACGCAGCATTCCCACTAACCAGTGATAAATGTAGGGGAAGCACATGGCTACTTAAAGATTAACACTGCTGTGAAGGTTAAGGAGCCGCTCATTACTATTCATGAGCGGCTACTTAACATTCACTGCAGTGTTAATATTTAAGTAGCCATGTGCTTCCCCTGCATGTGTCAAACACAGACACCCACATACCAGCATGGGGGCCATACAAGGATGGAGACTATACCAGGATGGCACACAGACCAGGATGCTGCATACACAAGGATCCTGCCTATACCACGATGGGGGCACATATCTAGAATACCCGATGCGTTAGAATCGGGCCAACATCTAGTGTATATATATTGGTCCAAATGTAGGTGGACAGTATGTATAATAGGGTTATCAGACATGGTGTAAAGTGAAACTGACTCAGTAGCCCTTAGCAACCAATCAGATTCCACCTTTCATTTTCCAAAGAGTCTGTGAAGAATGAAAAGTGGACTCTGATTGGTTGCTAAGGGCAACTGAGTCAGTTTCACTTTACACCATGTTTGATAACCCTATTACACATACTGTCTACCTACTTTTGGACTGCTCTGTGTGTGTGTAATATATAAATAAATATATATATATATATATATATATATATATATATATATATTTTTTTTTTTTTTATATCCTCAAACAACCCCAGGACAAGGGTGAGCGAAAAAGCAGACCAGTTTCCTTCCATTTCTTATTTTCTGGCTGAGCTTGTGCGTCGGTGATCGTCCTGGACAGGCTGTTTTTCTATTGATTCGGTGAGAGGCGCACGTCCTGAGTTGAGCTCCATCCTAAACTATATTCTAATTACCGCTTAAAATTAAATGGTAATTGCGGTTGTTATGGACACTGCCGGACAGCGATTGATTTCTTATCCCTAGGTGACCTGCTGCATGCTTCAGACTTAACAATGTCAATGATTGCGGGTGCCTTGGAGAGAGTAGGGTTCGCAGAGCTCAGGAGTGTATCGTGCTGTTCTCCAAAATTTTTAATAAATGTGTTTACTGCAAAAATTCTGACACATCCATATATCGTATACTGATTATATATACTTTACGGGAGTGTCCGACTTTCCATAAAACCTCAGACTTCTAAGCAAAGATTTGCCCAAGAACCTCGTGGGTGGGGTTTGCTAATTTGCTAATGGAAAATTATTTTTTTAGTTTCCCATAAATACTTTGTCCTATTGATTCTATGCAAAAGTCTTCAAAAACTAAAATCTCATTTTTACAAATGAGCGGAAAATGTATTGTGTTCTGTGAAACGTTTCGACCTCTAGAAATGTCTCCATCTTCAAGGGGTATTTACATTTTAGTAAGTGATGAAATATCGCTGCCATTTGCCATCAAAATCGTTGCTGCGGGTCCAAACTCTGAGACACTCAATCGATCCAAACATTGAAGGGTTGGCAGATTTATGCCATGTCACAATTTTGTCTTTTTTTTCCTCCATTAATGTTTCTGGCCACCCAACTGCCGGGAGCCACAGCCGGCGCCATTCACTTATATCTGGTGCAGAGGAAAAGCCTGTGACGAGACTTTAAAGGAACTTGATCAGCACAAAACAACTGTGCAAACCAAGCACAGGTGTTCGGTGCACCAGGATGTGGCCAAATGTTTAAGTGCACCTCCCCACCTACTTGTGTTCCCTCTATCTCCACCCTCCTCTCTTCTTTGATTGACAGATCAAGTTTTGTAGAGTCAGAAGGGTAGAGATGGTGGAAAACAAGCAGATGGGAAGATGCGCTTAAAAGTATGGTGATGCCTTGGTGCTCTCAACGGCTATACTTGGTTTGAACAGTTATTCTGTGCTTTCAGCATCATTTTAATGTTGCACCCCCTCCATTCTGAGGATTAGTGGACAGACCCTAGTATTCGTTAAAGGACCACTCCTCATACTACTATGCCAGCAGCAACTGAATATACCCATTTAAAGGGATCTGGGCATCATGTTTCTACATACGGAATTAGTGGTATGACTGTATAGATGCTTGGCTCCCAGAAAAGATATCTTTTTGATCCCATGTGCCAGTCATGAGAAATCTAGTATAGAAGCCATATGCAAATCGGGCTGGACGTCATCCACACAGTGTCCTCCATTGCGCTCCTGCGCATGCGCACTTCTCTCTGCCCTGCTGTGGTTAAATCCAAGCACTGTAATGCACAGGAGCGGGGAAAGGTCAAAGACCGCCAGCGCATGCGCACTACAATACTTTTATATGTCTTTAGCAGGGCAGAGAGAAGTTTGCATGCGCAGGAGCTCAATAGAGGACACTGTGTGGATGACGTAGAATGAGGAGGCACCAAGTCAAGACCAGTGATGGCCATCGGACCGCCCCGCAGGTGAGTAGGTGACAGATTCCCTTTAAGAACACGTCTTGAGAAATCAAGCTGAAGTGCAATGGCGGTGTGTACAAGCATTTGGATTGCTTTCTACCATGTACACCCCCCCATTGCATTTCAGCTTGATTTCCCAAGACGTGTCTTTAAAGAGAACCTGTCACCTGCGGGGCGGTCCGATGTCCATCGCTGGTCTTGACCTTGTGCCTCCTCGTTCTTCTTCATCCACACAGTGTCCTCCATTGTGCTCCTGCGCATGCACACTTCTCTCTGCCCTGTTAAGGACAGCTCAAAGTATTGTAGTGCACATGCGCAGGCGGTCTTTGCCTTTCCCCACTCCTGTGCATTATGGTGCTTTGCTCTGCCCGCAGCATGGCAGAGAGAAGTGCGCATGTGCACAAGTACAATAGAGGATGCAGAACGCATCATACACACGAAGCAAGGTGGAGGATGGCAATCGCAAGGATAGAGGAGGCACCAGGTCAAGACAAATGACGCCCAACGGACCGGATTGCCCCACAGGTGAATAGTAGGTGACCCTTTAAGTTGTATCTGGCATTTCAACGCTACTACAGCAAATTACATGGAGATGTAATACCTCATACAACCTATAAGCAGGTGTGGTGCTGTTTTTGTAAGGAAAAAAAAAGGCCATGTTTTTCTAAAACTAGACAACCCCTTTAATTAGGTATTTTAGATACCAGTACATGTTGTCTAATTAATTTCTTATGGAATAAAGCAGCAAATTGCGTAAAATAATAAATAATTGGGATTAAGCCAATTGGAAAAGGTTCAGTAAGATTCTTCTATATTCTCTTCGGAAATTCTTATTCAAGGCTCCGTAAACGAGAGCGTTGAGGCAGCTATTGAAATAAGCCATGAAGTAGCTGGCAACAAAGAGCCAATGTGGGATTGACTCTCCTAGTTTTGGATTCAAGCCCACCAGCAACCCGATGATATTCAGGGGGCCCCAGCATACAGCAAAAAGCACAAAAACTATGAACATAGTGATAAAACTGTGCATGTTGTTTGGCCATGTCTGGACGTGGACCTGTCTTGGTGCTCTGACCCGATGCCGGCTTTGGAGAACTAATATCCAGATCTGGAGATAGCAGAAGCTCACCACGCTAATGGGTAAAAAGAAATGGAAAATCACAATGGCAATGGTATACAATGGGCTGACCGACTGAGAAAACGTGCATGAGAAGATTCTTGGGTCGTATTGCAAGGATCCCACAAACAGGTTTGGTAGAATGGCTGCAAAAGCCAATGTCCACACCAGTCCCACGTACAACATGGTGCTCGTATTGGAGAACAGGCGAGGGTAGCAGCTGTTGTGACAGATGAAGAAGTATCGATTGACGGCAATGCCCGTTATATTGAAGACTGAGCTTATAACACTAAGTCCCGTAAAGAAACCGCTCAACAGGCAATGAATGTGACCCATTCTCCAGCCACGGTTGAAGATCGCAAGAAGAACCAACGGGTAAGGGTAACATGCCACCAGCAGGTCCGCCACTGCAAGGCTGACCACAAAAGCATTTCCTGCAGGAGATAAAAGCAATATTGTTACTGTATATTCACCGGTAATAACACCTATAGAAGTCTTTCTCAAAGTCAAACATGGTCATTCACCTTGTCCAGATTATAATCAAAGTGTGATTGACTTGACCTAAAGAGTCTGTCATCACTGAAATAGCCTTGGAAACCATACTTCTTGGCTACTTGCCCATGTTTACTTGCCTTGGTTAAATCCATGGCCTGCGTAAGCGCTGGGATACGAGGCTGTGCTCTGGTGCCTTGTCTACTGGCGCATGCGCAATTCATGGATGAAGCTTAGTAGACCTGGACAATGTGACTATTCAAGAAACAGTCTGGCCAGATGACGAGAAGACAATATAAGCTTTTAACATAACTTTTTCAGATAGTTTATATAAACATGTGTCTGTGCAAAAGATGAGCAACATAATGGGATGCATCTTAAGCGGGAACCTCTAAAGAGTCTGAAGAATATTGCAGTTGCAGACAAACATGCAAAAGATGAAGTAGTTGCACGTAGGCTCTAAGGGGATGTGTAAACCATGGGTTCAATTCATCAAGCAATTTTTGCAAAAACTTTGGAGTAAATTAGTTTGAAAATTCACAAAATTGGGGTTGTCCAAAATTTTTTCCTCCAGCTACATTAAAATTGTGGATCTGGAACAGGGCTGCAGTAAAGGTGTGGTGAGGGTGTGATTCCCCAACTCATCTAATTCATGACTACTTGTGACATTCCCTATGTCACAAATCTTACTCCAGTCAGGAACTATCGCAAGGCTACACAACATTTTTTTGATCCAAGGACCACATTGCCACACTGAACCAATCCCAAGGGAAAAAAATAAATCTACTTACATGAATACATCACCAAAATCACCATCAGTACATAAATACATCACCAGAAGCAAGATTTAAAGGGAATCTGTCACCAGGTTTTTGCTAGCCCATCTGAGAGAAGCACAATGTAGAGACATAGACTGCCTTCTCCATAATATACAGCCACACTGCCTCTCTCCATAATATCCCCAACACTTCCCCTCTGTATAATATTTCTACCCCCACACACTGCCCTTCTCCATAATATCCTCTCACACTGTGCCTCCATAATATCCTCCCACATTGCCCCTCTCCATAATATTCCTACTACTACACTGCCCTTCTACAGAATATTCTTCCTCCCACACATCCCATCTCCCTAATATCCCCCCATATTGCCCCTTCATAATATTCCACACCTCAAACTGACCCTCTCCATACTGTTCCTCCCCCAACACTGAGGCACTCCATAATATCCCCACACACTCACCCTCTCCAAAATATCTCCTCAAACTGCCCCTTTCCATAATATTCCTCCCCCCACACTGCCTCTCTCCATATTATTCCTCCCTCCCACACTGCACCTCTCCTTAATATTCCTCCACCAAACTGGCCCTCTCCTTAATATTCCTCCCCACACTGCCCCTCTCCAAAATATCCCCCAAACACTGTGCCACCCCATAATTTCACAACCTCACATACACTTCCCCTCTCCAAAATATTTCCTCAACCTGCCACTTTCCATAATATTCCACTTCCCTTCCTATATTGTGCCGCTTTCACAATATCCCCCATAGTGTGTGTGCCTGGGCACACATTTAATCGTTAAGCTCCTCTATAGAATGCTTACCAGGGCTGCCATCAGCAGCGTGCTGACCTCATCATGCTGCTGGATGTCGGAGCAGGGGCAGACAAACTCTCCTCTGCTCTGCCCTAGTGCCGGCCTTCAGGTTTCTAATGTATGTACAAGAGACATGCATACATTTGAACGTTGGAATCAGTCAGCAGCATCTGCCAGACAGGTCCAGTTGAGAGGACATTGTCGAGTGGTTTATGTGAAGTAAGTAAAGACCTTATTGGAATTGCGTTCACGAATGTTCAAGAGTTGCAACCACCACGCACATTGTGCCTTTTGAAGCGTATCCATTAAGCTTGGACCATTGGAGGGAAGTAAACAAATATGTTGATCTGTATGGTCTGTGATCTATTTGAGGAACCCATCAACCTCCCGATTAGTGCATTACAGATCAATAAACAATATATATATTGAATATCAATACTGGAGAGTGGGAGAGGACCTCTCAATTAGATTTATATGACCCCAATAATGACACGAATGTTCTGATCTCTACTTTCCAGCGGAAGTCAGACCTTTCAGGATAATCTTTAAGTCAAACATTGCACTTGAGCAAATCCCATCCTTTGAAGCTTATCGGTGACAGTAGTGAAATGTGACTGGCCGCGGTGTCTCCGAGACAGCTTCCTTGATATGACGGCCGTGTAATCGATTCCATAGATTTCTTCTAATATGTTGTAAGCTCCTGGCGTCCACGTGTCACTCTGATTTAGGAAGTCACTTGTTATGTGTCCTGGATGTATCTTGTCTATAGGGTGATGCAACGTTGAAGATTCCTAGGACACCGTTAAAATTGTTGTCTCGTCATTTGCACCTGTATTTTATTTCTCTTTGTCTCTTGCTCATTTTTTTTTCCACGTGGCTGAGCAGGAAACTATAGCTGACCCCATTTGAGTACAGCCTCCCTGACGTTCCTTGCACAGGGGTCGTGAAGGAAGATCTGGGCCAGTCCTACAAATCGGACTCCAACCAATAATAAATTGATGGTTTATTTTAAGCAATCATTGTTTGACTAGTGGCAGTCTAACTGTACTTCAGGGTGCACTACATCCTTATTTTAGTTGCATAGGCACATCCACCTGTGACATAACCACCCCTATGGATGAGCCATGGAATGGATGTAACGCCTGCAGGACCGTCACAATCTCTGCATTGTGCTGATTCCGGAGCTCCTGAAGCCAACCCCCAACCAAGATCTCTGTCATTTATGGTCTATCCGATGGATATATCATAAATGTCTTATGGCTGCTGCCCAAAACTATCTAGAGAATGGGATTAATCTTGTGCCACATTAATGAAAAGATGGCCGACCAATAATCGGCTCTCCCTATTTACTATAGGAGCTCTGTATTATAGCTGAGCACATATAGTAGAATTGTATAAAGGGGGAAGTCATGCATAGCCAACCCTCCAGTGATGGTGGCATAGGAGGGTCATGAATTTTCAAGAATGAGGTGAGATATTCGAGCATGTCCTGTAGATAAACATACATTTCTGAGTTGGGAGGACTACCTCTTTAGTAGAGTTGAGCGCGGTTCTAGGTTCGTGGTTCTCCAGTTCGCGGCTCGAGTGATTTTGGGGCCTGTTCTAGATCGATCTAGAACTCGAGCTTTTTTGCAAAAGCTCGATAGTTCTAGATACGTTCGAGAACGGTTCTAGCAGCAAAAAAACAGCTAATTCCTAGCTGGCTTTCCGCTGTAATAGTGTAAGTCACTCTGTGACTCACACTATTATGACATTTCAGTGTATAGTGTGCGTGAACAGCGCCTTCAGATCACTGCTGTATGGATAATGGCGATCGCCATTTTTTTTTTTTTCCTTGTCTTCCTTCCCTAAGCGCACGCGTGTAGAGGGGAGGGTCAGCATGTCAGCCAATCCCAGACACACACACAGCTAAGTGGACTTTTAGCCAGAGAAACAACGACATGTGTGATAGGATGTCCATGTCACATGTCCCTGCATTATAAAAACGAGTATCTGCCCGTCCGGACGCCATTATCTCTTCTGCGTCCTTGGTGTCAGACATCACTGGCGCAGCTCCGTCCTGAGTCCTATCGCCGATACTGCTGTATGCGCTCCATACACAGCGCTGGACAGCTTAGGGATAGCACTTTCTATCAGTCCTTTTAAGGGCTCATACCGGCAGGGTCAGAGCCATAGGTGACAGGTCCTGAAAACAGAGACAGCGTCTGTGTAGCTAAGGTCAGGGATTTCCTCGCTGCATTTCCCCATTAGGAGGGAATAGAAAGGCAGGCTTCCTTTCCTCTACCCAGAGCCCCACAATCCTGGCACTGTACCCTCCTGTCCTCTGCACACTCCAACTCATTATAACTAAGCCATTATACTAGCAAACAGTCAGTGTACCTAGTGGCATCCTAAACGTGGCTATTGGACTTCTGTATAGTCCCAGTAGTGCACAGATATTTGCAGCACGTCTGCCTGCATTGCACACTCAAACTGATAGTTACTAAGCCATTATACTAGCAAACACTGAGTGTACCTAGTGTCATCCTAAACGTGGCTGTTGGACTTCTGTATAGTCCCACTAGTGCACAGATATTTGCAGCACCTCTGCCTGCATTGCACACTCCAACTCATTATAACTAAGCCATTATACTAGCAAACACTGAGTATACCTAGTGTCATCCTAAACGTGGCTATTGGACTTTGCTATAGTCCCAGTAGTGCACAGATATTTGCAGCACGTCTGCCTGCATTGCACACTCCAACTCATTATAACTAAGCCATTATACTAGCAAACACTGAGTATACCTAGTGTCATCCTAAACGTGGCTATTGGACTTCTGTATAGTCCCACTAGTGCACAGATATTTGCAGCACGTCTGCCTGCATTGCACACTCCAACTGATAGTTACTAAGCCATTATACTAGCAAACACTGAGTGTACCTAGTGTCATCCTAAACGTGGCTGTTGGACTTCTGTATAGTCCCAGTAGTGCACAGATATTTGCAGCACGTCTGCCTGCATTGCACACTCCAACTCATTATAACTAAGCCATTATACTAGCAAACACTGAGTGTACCTAGTGTCATCCTAAACGTGGCTATTGGACTTCTGTATAGCCCCAGTAGTGCACAGATATTTGCAGCACGTCTGCCTGCATTGCACATTCCAACTCATTATAACTAAGCCATTATACTAGCAATTTATGCTGCCAGTTTAAGGGCCGTAGTTGCATTATCAGGGATATTTATTCTTTATTATTCTGCTGTTAATAAAGCTAGACCACCGCTGCAATCTACACCACCTCTCAATTTTTACTACCACATTTTCAGTGCACATTCTTGTCGCAATCAACATGAGTGGCAAAATGACAGATGTTGGTGGAAAGGGGAAGAGGCGTGGTGGAAAAGGAAAAAAAGGGTTTGTCCGTGGGGAAGGTGGCAAAGCTCCATTATCATCTGCTGAAGATAGACCATCTACCAGCAAAAGTAAGATGTCTACTACTTACCGTGGACAATCCGATGTGCTCCCTTTTTAACGGACACGAACAACAGGAACAAAGGTAGATGATGGCCAAAAAAGGAAAATGCTTGAATGGATCTCAAGTGGTCCAACAAGTGCCCTCTCAGCCACTTCAAGTACCGCATCCAAAAAACACCAGTCCTCTGAGTTGTCATCCCAATCAAACTTGCTTTCTCCCAGCTCTGAAGTCTCCATCAGCCCTGCACAGTATGGTGGAACTGAGATGGCTGAGTCTGCAGAGCTGTTCAGTCACACTATAGCCTGGGAATCAGAGGTCTGCTCCCAAGCTACAGTGAGTACAGACCAGGAAATGGTCTGCAGTGATGCCCAGAACCTTTGTGACTCTGATTCAGGCCGTGAGGACCAAGTTTCTGAGCATAATGTTGACCCTTTGTCACAAACTGTAACACCTGTGGTTATAGACAATGAGGAACATACTGATGACGATGAAACGCAGATACCAGATTGGGATGACAACTTAAATATTCGGTCAGGGCAAGAAGAGGCTCGGTCTGAGGGGGAGGGGAGTGCAAACACAACAATTGATGATGAAGTTCTAGATCCCACCTACTGTCAACCCCCAGTCAGGCACTCGAGGAGGTCAACAGAGGCGGTGGAGGAGGATGCAACCGACGACGAAGTTACCTTGCGCCTTCCTGGACAGAGTCGGAGCACTGGTAGCACGTCTACAACTGCATCCTCAGCCACCACTCTGCCTCTGAGCACTAGTCGGGGGGGCTCAGCAGGTCGCATGCCCTCTAAGCCTTGCCTAGCCTGGTCCTTTTTTGACATAGAAAAAGATCCCCCAAATTATGTGATGTGTAAAATTTGTCGTGATTCTGTTAGTAGAGGTCAAAACCTCAGCAGTTTGACAACTTCTTCCATGAATCGTCACATGAATAAATATCATAGGTCCCGGTGGGAAGCTCACTGTGCTGCAATGCGGCCTAGCGGAGCGAACCATCCACGGCCTGCCCCTTCCAGTGCATCCGCGCGCTCTTCATCTTCTAGGACTGTGGGGACAGCTGTCACACCTGGTTTTCCACGCACAACTTCCACCAGTGTAACCGCAACAGGCACTTTGCTTGGTAGGTCGTCAGTTGGTTTGGAAGGGGAAACAAGTGAGTGTGTACAGCTCTCTCAGACATCGATAGCACCAACGTTGGATGAAGGCAACATCATGTCTCCGCCTGCACTTTCTTCACAAACCTGCATTTTTCCAGGGACACCCTACTCAACACCGTCTACACACAGCAGCCAGATCTCTGTCCCTCAGATGTGGTCAAATTAAAGGCCATTTCCTGCGACCCATGACAAAGCTAAGAGGTTGACTCTATCCCTCTGTAAGCTCTTGGCTACCGAAATGCTGCCTTTCCGCCTAGTGGACACACAGGATTTTAGAGACCTTATGTCTGTCGCTGTGCCCCAGTACCAGATGCCTAGTCGCCACTACTTCTCTAAGAAAGGTGTGCTCGCGCTACACCAGCATGTCGCACACAACATCACCGCTTCCTTGCGAAACTCTGTGTGTGAACGGGTGCATTTCACCACCGATACTTGGACCAGTAAGCATGGACAGGGACGTTACATGTCGCTGACTGGGCACTGGGTAACTATGGTGATAGATGGTGAAGGGTCTGCTGCACAAGTCTTGCCGTCCCCACGACTTGTGTGTCAATCCTCTGTCTGTCCAAGTTCCGCCACTGCTTCTGCCTCCTCCTCCTCATCTGGGTCCTCCACCTCCGCCCCAAGCCTGCCTGGTCAGGCCACCAGCGTTCTCACTGCGCAGAAGGAATCACGCACCCCTCATTACTATGCTGGCAGCAGAGCGCAACGGCATCAGGCGGTCTTTAGCTTGACATGTCTTGGGAATAGGAGTCACACAGCTGAGGAGTTGTGGTCAGCTCTGCGGTCAGAGTTTAATAAACGGTTGTCTCCACTCAACCTGCAGCCTGGTAAGTCCGTGTGCGACAATGCTGCAAACCTGGGTGCGGCCCTTCGCCTGGGCAAGGTGACACACGTGCATTGTATGGCTCACGTGTTGAACCTTGTCATCCAGCAATTCTTAACACACTATCCCGGCCTAGATGGCCTTCTGACCAGGGCACGAAAACTGTCTGCTCACTTCCGCCATTCAACCGCCGCAGCTGAGCGACTTGCATCTCTCCAGAAGTCTTTCGGCCTGCCGGTTTATCGCCTGAAATGCGATGTGGCGACACGCTGGAATTCGACTTTCCACATATTACAGCGACTGTGGCAGCACCGCCGAGCCCTGGTGCAATACGTCATGACGTATAGCCTGGGCCAACGAGATGCAGAGGTGGGGCAGATCACCCTGATGGAGTGGTCTCAGATCAAGGACCTATGCACCCTTCTGCACAGTTTCGACATGGCGACGAATATGTTTAGCGCTGACAATGCCATTATCAGCATGACAATTCCAGTCATTTACATGCTGGAGCACACGCTAAACACTATTCGGAGTCAGGGGGTGGGACAACAGGAAGGGGAGGAACTGCAGGAGGATTCATATGCGCAAGGGACAACAACATCACCAAGGTCCAGACGTTCATCATCACCAATGCAGCAGGCATGGGACCATGGGGGACAGGGATCAACAAGGGCGCATAGTAGCAGGCGAAATGTTGAGGAAGGTGCAGGAGAACATGAAGAAATGGAGGACGAACTGTCCATGGACATGGAAGACTCAGCGGATGAGGGAGACCTTGGTCAAATTTCTGTTGAAAGAGGTTGGGGGGAGATGTCAGAGGAAGAAAGAACGGTTAGCACCTCTATGCCACAAACACAGCGTGGACTTGGTCCGCATGGCTGCGCAAGACACATGAGTGACTTCTTGTTGCACTACCTCCAACATGACCCTCGTATTGTCAAAATTAGAAGTGTTGATGACTACTTGCTTGCCACACTATTAGATCCCCGGTACAAGTCCAAATTTTGTGACATAATTCCAGCCATAGAAAGGGACGCACGTATGCAGGAGTATCAGCAGAAGCTGTTACTCGATCTTAGCTCGGCTTTTCCACCAAACAACCGTGCAGGTGCAGGGAGTGAATCTCCCAGTTGTAACTTGACAAACATGGGACGGTCTCGTCATCTTCAACAGTCTACCCGTACCAGTAGCACCGTATCTGGTGCTGGTAACAGCAATTTTATGGAATCTTTTCATAATTTTTTTAGACCCTCCTTTGCAAGGCCACCAGAGACAACAAGTCTGACACATAGTCAACGGCTGGAGAGGATGATACAGGAGTATCTCCAAATGAACATCGATGCCATGACTTTGCAAATGGAGCCTTGCTCCTTTTGGGCTTCAAATCTTGAAAAATGGCCAGAGCTCTCCAGTTACGCCTTGGAGATTTTGTCGTGTCCAGCTGCCAGCGTTGTCTCTGAACGTGTCTTCAGTGCTGCTGGGTGTGTGCTGACAGATAAGCGCACGCGTCTGTCCAGTGACAATGTGGACAGACTGACGTTCATCAAAATGAACAAGTCATGGATCCAGAAGGAATTTACTACCCCTGTGTCATCCTGGGGAGAGTAAATGCTTGTGGATTTGGAATGTGCTTGATGCAAATCAAAACATCCTGTTTGCAACTAGGGCACAAGTGCTGCCACTGATGGGGTGTCTGTGTGGCCCAATTTTTTGAAAAAAGGAGACTCCGCTTGGAGTAACCCTTGCGTGCTGTGTTTTTTAAAAATGATCCAAGATAAACAGAGCTGGGATCAGGAAAGACTTTGCTACCTACCCCGGTGTCATCCTGGGGACGGTTAAGAATAGCGTATTTTTGAATGTGCTTGATGCCAAACAAAACATCCTGTTTGCAACTAGGGCACAAGTGCTGCCACTGAAGGGGTGGGTGTGTGTGGCCCAATTTTTGGAAAAAAAGGGAGACTCTGTTTGGAGTAACCCTTGCTTGCTGTGTTTTTTTAAAAGGAGCCAAGATGAACAAGTCATGGTTCAGCTAAGACTTTATCTACCTACCCCGGTGTCATGCTGGGGACGGTTAATTATGGCGTATTTTTGAATGTGCTTGATGCAAATCTAGCTGTGAAGTGTACAACTAGGGCACAAGTGCTGCCACTGAATGGGTGGGTGTGTGTGGGGCCCAATTTTTGGAAAAAAAGGGAGACTCCACTTGGAGTAACCCTTGCTTGCTGTGTTTTTTAAAAATGATCCAAGATGAACAGAGCTGGTATCAGGAAATACTTTGCTACCTACCCCGGTGTCATCCTGGGGACGGTTAAAAATAGCGTAGTTTTGAATGTGCTTGATGCAAATCAAAACATCCTGTTTGCAACTAGGGCACAAGTGCTGCCACTGATGGGGTGTCTGTGTGTCCCAATTTTTGGAAAAAAAGGGAGACTCCGCTTGGAGTCACCTTGCGGTGTTTTACATGATTTTAGAAGGGCGTCCCATGCCTATATCTGTGTCTCATCCTCTTTTTCCTCGTAACACTGTTTTGTTTTCGCATGAGAATTTGTTCTTGTCCCTTTCCCATGTGTTTGTGTTGTGAGTTGTTTGTCACCTTTTGGACACCTTTGAGGGTGTTTTCTAGGTGTTTTTATGTGTTTGTGATTGCCTGCCATTGTTTCCTATGCAGTTCGAGTTCGGTTCGTCGAGCGTTCGACGAACCGAACTCGAACGGGACCTCCGTTCGGCGAACCGAACTCGAGCCGAACCACAACCGGTTCGCTCATCTCTACTCTTTAGTGATAAGTTATCATTTCATAAGTCCTAGAAAATCCCATAAATGCTATGGTATTTGCAAAATTTAGCAGAGGATCTAAATTAACTCTCCAGCCAGTCTGTGTTAAGGTACCGTCACACTAAGCAACTTACCAGCGATCCCAACAACGATAGGGATCGCTGGTAAGTTGCTAGGAGGTTGCTGGTGAGATGTCACACTGCGACGCTCCAGCGATCCCACCAGCAACCTGACCTGGCAGGGATCGCTGGAGCGTCGCTACACAAGTTGCTGGTGAGCTCACCAGCAACCAGTGACCAGCCCCCAGCGCCGCGTGGAAGCGATGCTGCGCTTGGTAACTAAGGTAAATATCGGGTAACCAACCCGATATTTACCTTGGTTACCACCGCACGGAGCTACACGTGCAGAGAGCAGGGAGCAGCGCACACTGAGCGCTGGCTCCTTGCTCTCCTAGTTACAGCACACATCGGGTTAATTAACCCGATGTGTGCTGCAGCTAAATGTGCACAGAGCAGGGAGCAGCGCACACCGCTTAGCGCTGGCTCCTTGCTCTCCTAGTTACAGCACACATCGGGTTAATTAACCCAATGTGTGCTGCAGCTACATGTGCACAGAGCAGGAGCCGGCACTGACAGTGAGAGCGGAGGAGGCTGGTAACAAAGGTAAATATCGGGTAACCAAGGACAGGGCTTCTTGGTTACCCGATGTTTACATTGGTTACCAGCCTCCGCAGAAGCCGGCTCCTGCTGCCTGCACATAGTTGTTGCTGTCTCGCTGTCACACACAGCGATCTGTGCTTCACAGCGGGACAGCAACAACTAAATAATGGCCCAGGACATTCAGCAATGACCAACGACCTCACAGCAGGGGCCAGGTTGTTGCTGGATGTCACACACAGCAACATCGCTAGCAACATCGCTGCTACGTCACAAAAGTTGTTCGTTAGCAGCGATGTTGCTAGCGATGTTGCTTAGTGTGACGGGGCCTTTACACACTACAACAAACCCTAAGCGTTTTCTGATCCTTAAAAGGAATTTCTACTTTCAACAAACTTAGAATAAATGAATACGGTAGTGTGCCACCCCGGCGCAGACCAGGGTGCTCGGATCCGGGGTAGTCGTGGCTCGAGGCGTTCGGACCCGGGCTCGGCAAACACTCCGATCCTTGAAAGGGGATTATTTACAGGGGAGAAGTTGATGACGCCACCTGCGGGTTGCGGTAATGGGAGTACCGGGGAAAATGGAAGGAGTACCGGGGAAGATGGTGTGGAGCAGCAAGATGTCAGTCCCTCTTCAGGTAAGGAAGGCCCGGCCTCTGGGGTTTTGGTGGATATTTGGGAGCGCAAGGGGACCAGGGTACTCACTGTGGGTAGTCGTGGTGCTGGATGGGGATTATAAAGTAGACACTCACACCGAAGGTAAACTAAAGTCTCTGCCTCACTGTCACTGCGGGGAGCCTTTCCAGGTATCCGCTCCCACCGGTGTCACTTGGTCATCTAGAGCCTACCTCTGTGCACAATTTATTTGTCGGTTGTGGCCCCTTGGCTTGAAGCTGTTGGGGCCCTGCTCACTATGTCTAGTGTAGCTGTACTCTTGATGGCTGGCACTTGGGATTTCAGTGGGTTGCTTTACTGGAAAGCCCTATCCCCTGCGGTGTGCTGTTGTCTTCAATCTCTGAGCTCTTAGGGAAGTTCATATAGATACTCTTCCCTCCCAGGTTAATTATCAGGACGTTGAATCGGCTCCTGACCTAGGGTCCTGTACCCCGTTGTGCTCGGTTCCGGTCAGTTCTTTTGGGTTTCTGATGCGGACAGTCCTCCTAGACTATGTCCGTCGCACCCTTTTCCAATGTCACTGCCACCGGTCCTCAACTCCTCTGGTCCTGGACCACCGTCTGCGACCCAACCTCGGTCTAGCTCCCCGGGAGGTACTATTCCTGTACCTCACTCTTTCCCTACTTCCTCTAGACTCTTTCACTTCCCTCCCACCATTCTGCCTGACCCCTAGGTGGGTGGCCCTATTCCAGCTTGACCAACCCACTGGTGTGTCTGACAGGTCATGATGTAGGTGTGATTGGGATTTGTGGTGCTGATGGTAGTGACACCAGTTTCTTAAGAACCTGGAACCATGGGGGTATGCTCTGCACCCTGAGTTACAGGATGCAGTTCCCTGTGGCACCCTGATATACTCAAGGGTGCCACAGTAGTACATTGGAATTTAAGAAAATTTAGAATATATCTTATTATTAAGTAAATAGCTCATTTTTCCACTTATGAGCCACTTCTCCCCATCTCCCTGTCACATGAACTTGTTTTACACTGAAAAAATAGCTCTACTCTGTCTTGCTCAAGACCAAATGGACAACCATCACAGTGAGATATCAGGTTACACCTCTTCGACTCTATGCAATAGCATAGGTACCAAGGTAGGGCAGCGGGTGTGGTCGCCTATGGCCCCACAATCTCAGAGGCCCTCCCGGAGATACTGCTACTTTGAACTGTATCGGTCTGCAGTAGGACAGGGAAAAGTGATCTTCCTGCATAACTTCTTTCCGTTCTGTTGACTGCGGATCGATTTAGGCCTCTGGTGCACAAAGCAGCAGAGAGACTCACAGGCGAGGTGGGGTCATGGAGCAGAGTGATGAAGTAATCCCGCTGGGACTGTGTGTGGCCTGGTGCGACAACCTCACCGTGTTGGTCCTATCTTCCAGCGGGCTTCCCAGGATCCATGGGTAAGTGAGTGTAAGATGTTGAGTGGGCATGTTACAGTGTGAGGGAAATACGGGGCGCCATGATATAGTGTTGGAGAAATACTGGGGTCCATGATACAGTGTGGGGGGATACTGGGGGGCCATGATACAGTGCCGATGTTACTGGGGAGCTCATACAGTGAGAGACTGCTATTGTTGCTATTCTGTGCATAGGTAGCCATGTGTCTGTGAGAGCTGTGGGGGGGGGGGGGGGGCGGGCATCATGCTGTGTAGAGGGTAACTATATATAGTGGGACCCAGGATATTATTTAGTGTTAAGAAGGCACTTAAGCATTCTTGTTATAGGGGCACGCAGTATATTGTGATTGTGAAATGGGCACACTGGGGGTACTTTCTAAATGTGTGCACTGTTTTCTAGGGCTCTTGCACAGGGCATTACTATTTTTTTACCATCTAGAGGTCACAAAGAGACAGTAGTGGGCATTATGTGAGGTACTAAGAGGATCAGTAATATGGACACACGACAGCCGCGGTGCAACACTGGAGAATCCACGGAATATAGGTGGGGACGGTGCAGGAAATGTGAGAAGTCAAATGTGTCTTTGTTGTAATCTCTGCAGACGAGTTGTGGCTGGAAGAAGTTGTCATGTCAGCCTGGGCAAGATGGAAAGATGGGGAATGTGAACAATTGCTTCCGAAAGAAAGTCAGCTGCAAGTCACCATCTATAACTGTTCTGTGACCTCTTATATATTCTGCAAGAATGGCATTTTCTATTATATGGTCACCATTTGGTCATTATAGTGATTTTTTAGTAACAGCCCAGTCATCTACTAATGATCCCCTGTACCTATGATTAGGCTGCATCATTGTACTTGTAATCAGGGTTACCTGATTAGGGGCCCACTCAGATGTTTTACCCATCTCCATAAATTTCCACTTTTTTTTTCTCCACCACTTAAAGGGAACCTGTCATCAGAAATTTAGCTATAAACCTAAAAGTTCCCCCCTCTGCAGCTCCTGGGCTGCATTCTAGGAAGCTTCCTATAGTTTTTGTGGCCCATTTTATTCCAAAATAAATACTTTACAAACTTGTACCTTTTCGTATGCAAATTTCTTAAATCTTCCATGGGGGCGGGCTGCCTGATGTACGTTGCTGTCCTCCTGCCGATTTACGCCGCCCCCGAGCGCTGAATTTCAAACCTCAGGACGCCGCCCCTGGGCGCCCGTGGTCCCGCGCATGCGCTGTCCTACTGTAGCGGTGCCGTGCACGTGTGACCGTTAGTGACGCTTTGCGCGGGCACGAGGTTATGGGCGGCGCTGTGAGTGTCATCAGCAAGTGCCGCCCATAACCTCGTGACCGCACTTTCGCCTATTCCTCCAGCGTTCTGCGCAAACGCTCGCTGGCCAGATGACCGGACGTCACCTCCTTCCCATCCTGCTCAGCAGCAGGAAATAGATGGGAGGAGCGGACGGAGCAGTCGGTGCCCGCGCAAAAGCGTCACCAGCGGTCACACGTGCACGCAGTGCACGGCACCGCTACAGTAGCACAGCGCATGCTCGGGACCACGGGCGCCCAGGGGCGGCGTCCTGAGGTTTGAAATTCAGCGTTCGGGGGCGGCGTAAATCGGCAGGAGGACAGCAACGTACATCAGGCAGCCCGCCCCCATGGAAGATTTAAGAAATTTGCATATGAAAAGGTACAAGTTTGTAAAGTATTTATTTTGGAATAAAAGGGGCCACAAAAGCTATAGGAAGCTTGCTAGAATGCAGCCCAGGAGCTGCAGAGGGGGAACGTTTAGCTTTATAGCTACATTTCTGATGACAGGTTCACTTTAAAAAAAATTAAAAAAAAAAATATATGAGAGAGATATTTATATATATATAATATACAATATATATATATATATATTTAGATATAATATATATATATGTATATGTATATTTAGATATATTATATATATATATATATATAATATATATATATATATATATATATATATACAGTGCCTACAAGTAGTATTCAACCCCCTGCAGATTTAGCAGGTTTGATAAGATGCAAATAAGTTAGATCCTGCAAACTTCAAACAAGAGCAGGATTTATTAACAGATGCATAAATCTTAAACCAACAAGTTATGTTGCTCAGTTAAATTTTAATAAATTTTCAACATAAAAGTGTGGGTCAATTATTATTCAACCCCTAGGTTTAATATTTTGTGGAATAACCCTTGTTTGCAATTACAGCTAATAATAGTCTTTTATAAGACCTGATCAGGCCGGCACAGGTCTCTGGAGTTATCTTGGCCCACTCCTCCATGCAGATCTTCTCCAAGTTATCTAGGTTCTTTGGGTGTCTCATGTGGACTTTAATCTTGAGCTCCTTCCACAAGTTTTCAATTGGGTTAAGGTCAGGAGACTGACTAGGCCACTGCAACACCTTGATTTTTTTCCCTCTTGAACCAGGCCTTGGTTTTCTTGGCTGTGTGCTTTGGGTCGTTGTCTTGTTGGAAGATGAAATGGTGACCCATCTTAAGATCCTTGATGGAGGAGCGCAGGTTTTGGCCAAAATCTCCAGGTAGGCCGTGCTATGCATCTTCCCATGGATGCGGACCAGATGGCCAGGCCCCTTGGCTGAGAAACAGCCCCACAGCATGATGCTGCCACCACCATGCTTGACTGTAGGGATGGTATTCTTGGGGTCGTATGCAGTGCCATCCAGTCTCCAAACGTCACGTGTGTGCTTGGCACCAAAGATCTCGATCTTGGTCTCATCAGACCAGAGAACCTTGAACCAGTCTGTCTCAGAGTCCTCCAAGTGATCATGAGCAAACTGTAGACGAGCCTTGACATGACGCTTTGAAAGTAAAGGTACCTTACGGGCTCGTCTGGAACGGAGACCATTGCGGTGGAGTACGTTACTTATGGTATTGACTGAAACCAATGTCCCCACTGCCATGAGATCTTCCCGGAGCTCCTTACTTGTTGTCCTTGGGTTAGCCTTGACTCTTCGGACAAGCCTGGCCTCGGCACGGGTGGAAACTTTCAAAGGCTGTCCAGGCCGTGGAAGGCTAACAGTAGTTCCATAAGCCTTCCACTTCCGGATGATGCTCCCAACAGTGGAGACAGGTAGGCCCAACTCCTTGGAAAGGGTTTTGTACCCCTTGCCAGCCTTGTGACCCTCCACGATCTTGTCTCTGATGGCCTTGGAATGCTCCTTTGTCTTTCCCATGTTGACCAAGTATGAGTGCTGTTCACAAGTTTGGGGAGGGTCTTAATTAGTCAGAAAAGGCTGGAAAAAGAGATAATTAATCCAAACATGTGAAGCTCATTGTTCTTTGTTCCTGAAATACTTCTTAATACTTTAGGGGAACCAAACAGAATTCTGGTGGTTTGAGGGGTTGAATAATAAATGACCCTCTGAATAAACTTTTCACAATTTAAAAAAAATAATACAAAAATAAATAACATTCTTTTTTGCTGCATTTCACACTTCCAGGCTGATCTACAGTCCAAATGTCACAATGCCAAGTTAATTCCGAATGTGTAAACCTGCTAAATCTGCAGGGGTTGAATACTACTTGTAGGCACTGTATATATATATTTAGATATATAATTTATATATTTATATACTAGAGAATCAGACTCTCCAAGTCAGAACGACTACAGCAATACCAAACCTGAAATTATATATATAGATATATATATACACACACACATTTTATTTATTTATTTATATATATATATATATATATATATATATATATATATATATATATATATATATATATACATATATATATATATAATAATTTCAGATTTGGTATTGCTATAGTCGTTCTGACCTGGAGAGTCTGATTCTCTAGTTATTTTTACATCATAAAAAGTACATCATACATAAAAAGTTAAACAAAAAAAACAAATCACTGGTGGGATTGTGATTTCACTGCCAGTATCTTTTTACTCTCTCTTTTTCAGTTCATTAAGGGGTAAAATGAAGGGTGTCATTCAAATCTTTTTGACTCAAACCCCTAGCTCAAGCCTTCATACAGCCATATTGACAGATAAATAATAAAAAAAAAAAGTTATGACTCTTGGAAGAAGAGAAAAAAAATGAAAGTGCACCAGTTAAAATTGGCCGCGATAGAAAGTGGTCAACCCTGGATTCGCGACCTTCCAAAAATGTTGCCCTTTGTACATTACAAAAGTCTGTATCTGTACTCCTCCAATGCAGATAAACACCTCAGCTGCATTAGTTACAACTCCTCAGCTTCTTCAAGAAACCGGCTCCTTCCAAAGTGGTGAGCATAGAAATGAGCGAGAAAAGGGTCAAAGACCACCCGTGCATGCGCACTATAGTACTTTGACCTGCCCTCAGCCGGGCAGATCAAAGTGCGCATGCGCTGGAGAGCAATGAAGGCCTCTCTGTGAATGACGCAGGACGTGTCATGCACACACGGCTGGGCAGGAGAACGACGATCACACAAGATTAAAGGGAACTTGTCATATGGATCTTACTGTATCACCACGGGCTGCGTTATTTCAGTCAGGTATGTTTTAGTCAGAACTGCTGCAGCCGGGGACTATGTGTCTCAGGTGACTAGTCCAATGCAGGTCCTGGTGGCTTCTCCCCAACTCGAACCCCATATACACCCAAGTTAAAAGAAACCTGTCGGTATAGGGGAGTTGGGAGAGGAGAAGCGGCCATGGACCTGCCTGGGACTTAGTCACCTGAAACACACAGTCCCTGGCCAACTTTTCGAGCAGAGTTTGAGTTAATAAGTTTTACACTGGATTTTGTCAGCATTTTTTTTTTTCTGCTTCAGAAACACTGCGTTTTACCCTACGAGGAAAGTGAATGAGATTTGTAAAATCGTATGCACATGCAAGCTTTTTTTTTTTTTTTTTTTTTTTTTTTTTTTAAATCTGCAGCATATTGATTTTTTTCAGCATTCTTCACCCATGCTAATGAATGCGGGAAAAACGCAAGAGAAAAGGCCATGATAGCATCTGTATCCCATGTATTAATACTTAAAAAAATAAAGAAGAACCTTTATTATTAAGCCGGACATTCTTTACTTTCTGTTATTGAGTGTGTTTTAAAAAAAATGATAAAAATTTACATGCTGCAAATGTGGTAAACAGGTTTTAATGCTTCAAGTTCTCAAGGAAAATATAAGCAATGTGTGCATAAGATTTTAGATATCTCATTCACTTTGCTGGTACTGTAAAATGAAGGGCTTTTTCCCTGCAGCAAAAATGCAACTTGTGAACAAACCCCTAAACATACATGGTGGCAGGAAAATGTAACATGTGTCTGATTCCAAGATGGGGCCTTTGTTGGTCCTAGGACATACTGTACATAGTGGCCATGATGCAACAAGTGTCTTATTCCAAGATGGAACCTTCATTGGTCCTGGAAATACATGGTGGCCATAACGCAATAAGTGTCTGATTCCGAGATTGGACCTTCATTGGTCTTAGGACATACATGGTGGCCATAATGCAACAAGTGTCTGGTTCCAAGATGGAACCTTCATTGGTCCTAGGACATACATGTTGGCCATATTGCAACAAGTGTCTGATTCAGAGATTGGACCTTCATTGGTCTTAGGACATACATGGTGGCCATAACGCAACAAGTGTCTGGTTCCAAGATGTGACATTCATTAGTTTTAGGACATACATGGTGGCCATAACGTAACAAGTGTCTGATTCCAAGATCGGACCTTCATTGATCCTGGGATATACATGGTGGCCGTAACACATCAAGTGTTGGAAAATACATGGTGGCCATAAATCTACAAGTGTCTGATTCCAAGATGGGACATTCCTATGACATACAGTAAATGGCTGCAATAACATATTGTTTGTGGGTCGGGCACCATGAACCTCATGACAAGTTCCCTTTATAACATAATCATATACAGTATATACCCAAGCCAAAACTATTGAGAGCAAGATTACGATGTTAGAGATCAGTTCCAAAAATGAATCTACATAAAATTCTAAAAAAAAATTAGATTTAAGCTGCTAGAATTAGAACATTTTGTGTGCCTATGGATGAGTTCTCCATGTGTATGCAGGTGAGTATCGGTGCTACGACTCATTCATTGACTTTTCGCTCTAGGAAACCCAACAACTTGAATGAAATGGATAAGAAATATATCTAAATTTTAAATAGAAAAAGTATTCACCTGCTTTACGAAGTTTCTTGTTCCTGAAGACGGATGTGATGACCAGAAGGTTCCCAAAGATATCACCACTGATTGTCACAATAAGGACTGTAGTGAGCATGCTGACCACCCAGGTGGGATAGTCTCCGTCCTTCTCGAGGTCCGCAGGTGAGTGCTGGCTCTGAGTAGGGACCACCTGTTCCATTCCCCTGACAGCAGTGCATCCTCTGTCTCCCCCCTACATTGTGGATACTGTCAAGACATCTTGTAGCTGGAATGTCCTTCACGTCAATCTGCCAGCACCAGAAATACAAGGAATTCATGAGTCTCCTTCCCTGCATCACAGTAGGGGTGGGATTTATTGTTTTATCCATTCAGCTTTTCATGGTCAATGGGAACGACTCTTCCTCCAGAGTGACAGCTGTGATAGTACAAATGCCTCCATAGGTGTTCAGCCGTCATACCCTACCATTACTACTATTATTCCATAATACTAGAGCAGCAAATCTCCTCAATATAGGACCTGGTGCAGATCAATAAATTGTAATTTTCTTATTTGTTCCCTCAGTGTGAGTCTGTATAATCCTGGCCCAGCAGATATTTATAGTCTGCACCGGGGTCTCCACTTCTCACCTTCCTTTTGTGTTCTTTTGATAATTGAATAGATAGGTAAATGTTGTTTTTCCACTGGGAGATAGTAAGTGAATGTGTGTGTGCTTTCCGGAAAAAAAAAGCGCCATAAAGAATAATAGGTTAAATTTATCCTCAGGGGATTTATAGAGTCAGGTATTTTTTGGAGTGCACATTTTTTTTTTACTGCTGTTGCATTTTGTGCCAAATTTTGCAAGATATATGCTGAATGTATAGTTCAAAACAAGTGAAGAAACTGAGTCACCCGCTGATGGGTGACCGATGGGTCTTTTAGATGTGGAAATCCATTTTTATTTTATTTTTTTTTTCATCTGTAAGGCTATGTAAACATGACACACCCACCGGGGCCGCTAGTGGGAGACTCAGAACCGGGCCGGTTCTGTTGGGAGGATGTCACGGCTGCAGGACCCGACTCCGTGACCCTGGCAGTGTCGTTTTAAATAAGATGAGACGAGATGCGTTAATGAATCATGACGCCGCCTGTGGTTTTCGGCCACAAATAGACGACGCTGCTGGATTGGGGCCACTGGGGCAGATGGTGATGCAGCTAAGATGGTACAGCTCCTAAGAGGTAGTGCTGGGCTGGCTTTTTAGGGGTAGCACAGGGCTGGTGGCACAGACAATGAATCCAGGACACAGCGGGATGCAGTTATTTAGTTGTTTTACTCACAGTTGTCCGTTCCAAGTCAACACGGCCGACCGGTCGAATCCTGCACTTTGACTGCTGAGTCCTGAGGTGAAGGGATCCAGCCAAGCCCCGGGTAATTTGGAGGCCTAAGACCGGTATCCCTTTCTGTATCCCTTTCCTGGTCATCTTCCTGCGCTGGCTTCGCCCTCCTGCCCTGCGCCCTCACATCCAGTGCCCTAAGCCGGTGTCCGCGGGTCCTGTTTTGGGTATCTCTTCTGCCCTGTCCCCTAGCCCTCTGGTCACCTTTTCAGTGCATTCGTGTGTGGTTGTGGCGTCGGCACATGAAGTTACCGTAGCCTCCAGTTTGCTAGCTGAGCCTGGTTGTTCTCCACTACTCTAGGGGCCAGTCTCCTTTGCGGCCACTCTAGGGGCCAGTCTCCTTTGCGGCCAAGTCCCTTCTCAGTGGTATGCCGGCTGTGGATGCGAGCCCACAGTTGGGTTTCCCACTTCCGGTGACTCTAAGACACCTTCTTCATCTCCTACTACTCTCCCTTTTTGTCCTGGGACAAGCTCCTCCGGCTCCAGTCCTCAAGACCTCTCTCCTTCGCATCCTACTTTGTTCTCATTCTGTTCTAAGTGACCACCCACTAACTAACCCCCCCCAGGCTGGCTCCGGGACCGTGCTCTCCCTAAGGAGCAACTCGCCCTAACCTTGCCTGAAGTGTGTGTGTAACAGCCTGAAGCCTCCTCCTTACCAGGGAATTGGGGTATCATACCTCTGGTTGAGGTGCAGTACCTCTGTGGCGACTGGCACCTCAGGGGCGCCACACACACACTGCCTTTTTTATGTGTTTTTTAATGCAATTTTTAGTGCAGGATTGTCACAAAACTGCAATCCTATGAGAATTCTGAAGTGCTGGGCAAATGTTACTTATTTTTCCCTTGCAGATTTGGAGCAGAAAATAATCTGCAGGATGTCAATTCTTTCAGCATTTTTGCCTGTGATTTCCACCCCAAATGAATGATAAACTCATGGAAAAAAATTAAGTTACCAAGATTATTAATATTTGCTAGAATAATGAGAGAGAATGTTTTAAGGTATTTTTATTACGTTCTGCAAAGTCAAACGTTTCCATACATTTCATTATATTTGGTAGCATTGTCCTTACACTGTATGACTTGGGTGAAACGGTTTGGATCTCCTCCGACAAGCTTCTCATAATAGTTGATAGGAATTTGGGCCCATTCCTCCTGACAGAACTAGTGTAACTGAGCCAAGTTTGTAGGTCGCTTTGCTCGCATCAGCCTTTTCAGATTTGCCCAAAAATTTTACATAGGATTGAGATCAGGGTCTTGTGATGGCCACTCCAAAACATTAACTTTGTTATCCTTAAGCCACTTTATAACTAGTTTGGCAGTATGCTTTAGGCCACTGTCCATTTGGAAGACCCATTTCCACCCAAGCTTTAAGTTCCTGGCTGATGTTGCTTCAGTATTGCCACATAATCTTCTTTCCTCAAGATGCCATCTATTTTGTGAAGTGCACTAGTCCTTCCTGCAGCAAAACAACCCCACAACATGATGCTGCCACCCTCATGTTTCACAGTTGGGATGATGTTCTTAGGCTTCAATGGGGCTCCCTTTTTGATCCAAACAAAATGATGGTCATTACGGCCAAACAGTTCAATTTTAGTTTTGTCAGACCACAGGACGTCTCCAAAAATTGAGGTATTTGTTTCTGTGTGCATTTGTAAACATTAATCTAGATTTTTAATGTTTCTTATGGAGTAATGGCTTCTTCCTGGCAGTGGCCTTTCAGTTCATGTTGATAAAGTACTTGCTTCACTGTGGATAATGACACAATCTTACCAGCTTCCGCCAGCATCTTCACAAGGTCTTTTGCTTTTGCTTGGGTTGATATGCACATGTCTGACCAAAGCATGTTAATCTCTGGTACACAGAACCAGTCTCCTTCCTGAGCTGTATGATGGCTGGACATTCCCATCTTGTTTGTACTTACATATAATTGTTTGTACAGATGAACGAGGCACCTTCAGGTATCTGTAAATTGTACCTAAGGATGAACCTGACTTGTGCAAGTTCACAATTCTCTTCCTGAGATCTTGGCTGACTTCTTTTTTGACTTGCCATGATGCTACACAAAGAATCAGTGTGTTTCAGGTGTGCATTAAAATACATTCACAGGTGTGTGTCTAATTAACTCAGATGTTGCCAATAAACCTATCAGAAGCTTCCAAAGACATGACATCATCATATGGGCTGTCCCATATTGTTTAAAAGCATAGTAATCTTAGTGTATGTAAACCTTTGATCTTGCAGAAAGTAATAAAAATTCCTTAAAACATTCTCTCATTATGCTGGCATTTGACAAATATAAATAATTTTGATTCCTAAGGGAAAGGTTTATTCTGATTTCATGTCGGATAGTGAGAAAAACATGCAGATGTGTCTTAATTTCTGGTTTCAACTGTATATTGCTACACAGTGGCTAGTCTCCATCTTAATTTGCTCACATACACTCTATGGTACCCCTTGCAGTTTTAACAGTCTTTCCGCTACTGACCAGCCTCCTCTGTTCAGCATGTCCTCCTTGTCCCTCGTTCAACACTTAATACATCAATGTTGGTTTCTGCAAGGACGATGCTGATACCTGATTTCCTTCTCCTCATGCAAGAAAACAGTTGTGCATAGTGAAGTCCCAGTGCTTCGCATACAAAGGCAAGGCATGTGCACAAACATGTGAGACACAAAACAACAATAAACTTCTTATAAGCAACACAAATATTGTTACATAATGGAGAAATATGATGATTACCTCTTTATGCACTGTTTCCATGGTAGCAGACTACAAACAAACCATGTGTAGTCTGATTCTACAGTGGTGATTTATTGCATGAGCGTTTCCTTTTTGCCATCTTTTACTTAACTCCAATTCCCCTTAAGTTGGGACGCTGTGTAAATATGCAAAGATCTCTAATCACCATATTTTATTCATGATAGAACATAGATCAAATGTGAACATTAGATATTTTTTCATTTTGTTTGAAAAAAATAACTAACTTAGAAATGCGTGGCTAAAATGCATCTCAAAAAAATTCAGACAGAGTTAATCAAAGGCTGGAAAAGTAAATGGTTCTAATGAAAACCAGCTGGAGGGTCAATTTTTACATGAATTTGAATAAAAAGACCTCATTAGAGAGGCAGAGTCTCTCAGATGGAAAGGTGGTCAGAGGTTCATGAATCTGTGAACTGCATCTAAAAATGCGCACACATACTTACCAGCCTGTCTCCTCTTCTTCAGCTTAAGCTCCTGCAGTTAAGAGACCTTTTGGTGACAACCTAGTCACATGGTGTGATGTTACAAAGGTCCTGAAGCAATGTTATCATCTAGGGGCCCAAAGGAGAATGGAGGCCTTGCCAAGTTTGCTCTCACGTCTCCCGAATGCCAGTCCTGTGTACCAGCCTGGCTCCTGTTCAGTACTTTTAGACTCCTTCAATTAAGAGACCCTTGGTCACATGACTGTAAGGTCATCAAAGGTCCTTAAAACTAGAAGTCCCAGAGATGGGTCATTTGACACTTCTACCATTGGAATCCTATGGAGCTCGAAATTCCTGGGACTTCTAGTGTTAAACAATCTTAACCTTGGAATCTACTGCTGGGGTCACTAAGAGAGTGGGGCTCTGATAAATTGCGCAATTTGACTGCCCTTGAACGCCAACCTTGACTGTAATTAGGACTTATTTTTTGGAGTAGGGCTTATATTTCAAGCATACTCCAAAATCCTATAAAATCATGCTAGGGCTTATTTTCAGGGAAACACAGTATTCGGTATACTGGAAATGATATTACACAACGCCATGTTGCTCTTGCTGTGGATACCAGTCCATAGGATCAGTGCTTCGCTCCCAGAGTCTCAGGCATACATATATGGTGACCTGATATTTCTTACTTTCCTTTTTATACATACCTCTAGTTTTGAATTATCCCATTCATTTTACCTTATAGTGGAATGGAAAACAGGAAAAAAAAATCTAAATGCGGTGAAATTACAAAAAAATGCAATTTCATGATTTTTTTGTTTTTTGTTTTTTTTTTTTTATCATGTTCACTATATGGTAAAAATGACCTGGCAGTATGATTTCCCAAGACAGTATGTGTTTGTAAATACCAAACACGTATAGTTTCGGAGGTTTTTTTTTTTTATGAGGTGAAAAAAAATTCAGAAATGTGTGTGTGTGTGTGTAATATATATAATATATATAATAAATAAATTGCGCCAAGACTCGTAACGTCCTCATTTTTTGGGATCTGGGGGATCTGTGGGGCTCAGTGAAGTCCTTTTTTTTTTTTTTTTTGCGTCTTGAGCTGAAGTTTTTAATTATACCACTTCTGGGTGGATGCAATGTTTTGATTGCCTTTCATTGCATTTTATTGCAACATTGTAGCAACCAAAAATCGTAATTCAGGAGTTTTGTTTTGTTTCTTTCCTTGTTATACCCTTTACCGATCAGATTAATGTATTTTATATTTTGATCAGGCATTTCTGAACTTGGCAATACCAAATATGTGTTTTTGTTTGTTTGGAGTTTTGTTTGGGGGGGTAAAAGGGGGTGATTTTGAACTTTTTGTGTTTTTTGTTTTTTTTTGGTTTTTTTCATATTTTTTTAAAACTTTTTTTTTAGTTTTATTTTACTACTCCCCTTCAGAGGACTTTAAGCTGATACAGTCCGATCGCTTCTGCTTTTCAGAGTGATTCTTCAACACCACCATCAGCGTTAGTACCATTCTGCTTGCTCAGCCGGCGACGGCAGAAAGTTCGTCATGACAGTGACAGGGGTCAGCTGTCTCCCGGCATGAAAACCCATCGACACCCTGTGATCATGTCATGGGGCTTGGATGAGTATGGTGAATGGCACGCTCTCCACTGGGGCACATCCCCAGCAGGACTTATTTAGTTAACAAGTGCGGATGGATCTCCGATTCACCTGTACCAATTAGCTGCACATATCGGCTGATCAGATCAGCCAACACGTGCAGGGAAACATGCGGGCTCCCCATGCGAGCCCGCATTAAAGGGGTGGAGGCAACTTTTTACATACTGGTAGGTCCAAGGTCATGAAGAGGTTAAAAACAGGCATGATTCAGTCGTGCAAATCACTGCATGGGCTCAGGAATACTCTTAGAAATCCTTGTCTGTGAACACCATTCTCCTTAAAATCCACAAATGTAAGTTAAAGCTCTTTAATGCCAAGAAGAATGCATATATCCACACAATCCAGAACCACTACCGTCTTCTCTGGGCCAAAACTTATTTAAAGTGGACTGAGGCAAAATGTTTTGTGGTCAGAGGAATCAAAGCATCACATTTTTTGTGGAACCCATGGATGCTGTGTGCTGCAGGCTCAAGATGAAGGGGACCATCTAGCTTGTTATCAGTGTACAGTTCCTGCATCTCTGATGGTATGGGACTGCATTAGTGCCTATTACATGGGCAGCTTAAACATCTTGAAAGTCACTATGACTGGCAAGCATTATTTAGAGGTTTTAGAACAATATATGCTCCATCCAGACAATGCCTATTTCAGGGAAGACCTTGCATATTCCAGCAAGACAATGTTAAACCACATACTACCTCCATCACAACAGCATGGCTTCACAGGAGAATTGTTCAGGTGATTAGCTGGCCGCCTATAGCTTAGACTTTTCACTAATGGAAAACATTTGGCGTATTATGAAATGAAAAATCCAGCAAAGAAGACCCTGCACTGTAGAACAGCGAGAGTCCTATCCTCAGACAAGAATATCCCAAAATTCCAGCAATTGGTCTTTCAATACCCAGACGTTTACAGACTGTTATAAAAAGAATGGCAGACATGGCTCTGTCCCAACTTTGGAGTTTCACCGCTCATCAAAGCCCAGAGTGTCTCCTGTTTGCGCGCTCTGCAGCGAAGGAGGAAGGAGCAGGGAGATGATGGGCTGTGACGCTGGCCTGTGCTGAGCAGGGAAACGCGCCCACAGCCCAGTCACTCACTGAGACGGGGGTCGGCTGCGGTGATGTCAGGTGAACAGGAAGTTGACGTGATATCACTGGATCCCTGGAGTGATGTAGCCCGAGGGTCAAGCGACGGGGAAGAGCAGACTGCAATAGCGCCGCTCACAGGCACTATTGGCAACACAAGGTATTTGAGAAAAAACTTGTTTCTCAACATAATATCGATGTGGCCAATAATAAATATGGGTGAACCACTTCTTTAAGTAAAACTATTTACAAAATTGTCTAATTTCTTTTAATTGTAAGTACATTAGAGGAATAAACATAGTTGTATCTTTTATTTGGGCCCCTTCCCACGTGTGCACCCATGTGTGCTGTCCGTGTGCCACATATTGGAAAAAAAATGCATGAAACTGAAATTAATGTTTTTTTTATTATGTGTTTAAAGATGTGCAAAAATAGAAAAATATTATATATATATATTGGGGGATTCACTCAGGACTATGTCGGATCTGCTGGGGTTTTGCATGTTTCCATTTGTGGATTACGGTGGGGAATGAGGGGAGCTTTTGGTTAAAAGCTGTACAGTGTATTTATCTATCTGCTGTATCTATCTATCTATCTATCTATATATATATATCTATCTAACCGCTGTATCTACCCATCCATCATATTTGCACATCTTTAGCAGTTAAAAATTTAGTAATTTTTTAATGCATTTAATTCTGGTACCTGTCCCAGGGACAGCACATGGATGTCGCAAGGATGCCATCCAAGCGCCATACCTGTTTTTCACTGATCCGTTGACTTGCGTGGGTCAATGTGATTGGGAAAAAATGGATTACCATGGATTGTAATGGTTACATGTGTGGGAGCCATGAAAAAAACGAAGCTACATGTACCAGAAACATGTGAAGGGGCCTAGGTCATTTTAGACAAGTTCTTACTACTTTGTTTTCTGGAAAATCATCATGGTCTTTCTGTGTGGCATTGCTGAAAAATACCTTTTTGCGGTCTCCCGTGTCTTGTTGTCTACAGTACAATACCTCAATTAGCTGACATACCTCATGCTGTTGAGTGTTAATGTTGCGGGCGGAGGGGACGCGCTCGCCACGCTCGGGTCCGGGGCTTCTGCTGCTGCTGCTCGGTGGCTCGAGCGGTGGACCAGACCCGGGGACTCGAGCAGCGCTCCTCACCCGTGAGTGAAAGGGGGGTGGTTTGGTTAGGGAGATTGTTCGTGACGCCACCCACGGGTCGTGGTGATAATGGCACCACCGCTGCTGGTAACGGGGATCCCGGGAGAGATGGCAGGGTGCAGCTGAGATGTTGTCCCCTCCGTAGGCAGGGGTTGGTGATCCCGGGGCCCGATGGAGTAACGGGGAGGCATGGTTGGTGAGGTGCAGGGTTGCAGGGACAGCGCGGCGCGGTGCCGGACGTCACTGGTGTACTCACTAAGACAATCACTGACAGAGTCGTAGGTAACCCAAAATGTCCGGATGGACGGGTCCCGCAGCCGGCTGCAGTGTTGTTGTTGTGCTCTCCCCGGACGGCTGATGGTGGCTGTCTTTCCCTGCACCTTTGAGAATGTTCTTGACTCCTGTGGTTGCCCACCGGTAGTCCGCTCCCCGGCGTATAGGTGCCGTAGGAGCCCGTTTTGCCCGCAGGCGCTGGCCCTTGGATCTCTAGCCTGTGGCGGTGGCTGTATATCCTCTCTGGGTGGACAGTTGCCTTCAATCGGGACTTAGTAGTTGGGAAACCCCCGGGGTTCCTGTCACATTCGGATTTGACTATTGACGACGGCTCCAAGCCTGGTCGGGGTCCGATGGCCCTGCCTGTATGCTTAGCTTCACTCCGTTCTCCGGTCCGGTACCGGCGGGCCGACGCCCGATCCCGGTCCTTACAGCTCTGCGGAGTTCCACTAACTCCTGCAGACGGCCACAACCGTCTACTAACCTTGCTGTTAGTGTCTGGGCACCAACCCAGACACCTCAAGTGTTCACTCCTCTCACTTTCACCTCCAAGCCTGAACTGTCACTTTTTCCCACCTCCAGGCCTGTGAACTCCTTGGTGGGTGGGGCCAACCGCCTGGGTCCACCCCACCTGGTGTGGACATCAGACTCTGGAGGGAGGCAACAAGGGTTTTGTGTTTGGCTGGTGTAACTGCCTAGAGTGGGGGTGTGTATGTTGGTATGTTGGTATGTTTGTGACTACCTGGCTAGTCAAGGGCGTCACACTCCTCCTTGGTAAAACGCAGACCGTCCGCGGGCTGCCCGTTCATCACCGGTTTTATTTTTGTTCAAACTGTAAAAAGATAAATAACAGATAAAACCGTAAACATTTAAAACATAAGCATTTTTTTTCAGGTCACTTTAAACGTTGCACATATAAACATTTTTAATACTGACGGACGGACGGATGTCTTCTGCTCTCCCACCCAAGCAACCTAGCCCTGATGCTGCCCCTAAGAAGTGGGCAGCACCCCTTGACCCCAGTCCAGGTTCAGGCTGCCCGAGCGGGAACGGGTACGGTGTCTCGCACCTGGTTGTCACTTCTGGGGACCCCATGTCTAGGGGGACCCCTGACCCCCGGAGGATGGCCACCGGTCCAGGTGGTGGCCGGGCCCCAGCCTCCTCTGCTGTGGGCCCTTCCTCCAATCTGCCTCTCCGGAGGCGGCACGGAAAACTGAAAACAGCCCACAACACTATTTACAGGCCCACAAGTTCGTGGGTGGCCTGCCAGTTCTCGGCCATGTCCATGAGCAGTTCCTCATGCATACGGTACAAACAAAGGGTCCCTTTGGGGACAACTTGCCGGCAACGGCCGGAATAATCACTGTAAACAATCAGATGAAGCTTCGGTTGATTGGTATTCATTCATTCAAACTGCTGAGGGTCCCAACGGGGACAACTTGGTTGCAACGGAGGACCGCTGCCACTATTGCTCACTCTCGTACTCCTCACCCGGCTCCAGGTGAAGAAACACGGGTTCCAGCCCCTCCAGCACACGGCAGGTGCGACGAGGAAGGGCTGCCCGGCATCCATTATTTCCGCTCCGAGGGATGTAAGTGGCCTCCATGTCATACAGGCCGAAGATTCCCTCCTCCGAGACAGGCTCCGTGTCAGCCCCCGAGCCGCTGTTATCTGACTCCAGGGGGCTAATGACGGGACCCTGCAGGACAGCAACGGTTTCTAACTGAGCCCAGACTTGTGGTTCCTCAGTGGCACGCGATCCGTCATCGGTCTGTGTACGGAGGACCGCCATCGGTTCTTCTAAGTCAACCGCTCCAGCTATTGATTGGCTGGCGTCCTCTCGGGCCTCCGGGCCCTGGTGGGGCAGCACGGACTCCGCCACCTCCAGTGGGGACGGCGGTCTGAGCAAGGCTGTGCGGGCGGCCAGCACAGGCGATGGGGCGGGCCCTGCTGGGGCCAGGGGTAGACCGAGTCCTTCAGCCGCAGCGGCCGGTCCTTCAGGGACACAAGGGCGTGGGTAACTCACCAGCTCCTCTAGCATGGTCTCTATTTCATGTGCCCGCACGACCGCAGCCAGCTCCTCCATCTCAGCGGTCCAGCGATCCAGCAGGTCCCGTACTTGGGCCCGGTTACGACAGCACAACAGCATCACTTGGGTTTTCAGCCATGCCGCCATCCCGGGGGCAGGCTCCGGAGACTCAGGCCTCTCAGGTGGTGCGGACATGTTGCACGCTGCTTCCAGGAACCGGGTATGTTGCAGAGTCCTGGCGTCCCCACTTTTTATGCCCTCGGCTACATTAGGCAGGCTTTCACCCGCCCCCCCTTGGTTCTTTGTAGCACTTCCGGTTGTTGGGGGTGGGGCGTCACTTTCGCGCCTTCCCTGCTCGGGAAGGACGCTCGAGCGGGAGATTTTCGCGCCAAAGATGGCGGCGCTTTCAATTTTTCGGCCAGACGCCGCCTGCGGGGACCACAAGGCGCACTTCTACTGGTAAGTAGATCGGTTCTATCCTGTTCGTGACGCCAAGTTGTCACGGGTGGAGGGGACGCGCTCGCCACGCTCGGGTCCGGGGCTTCTGCTGCTGCTGCTCGGTGGCTCAAGCGGTGGACCGGACCTGGGGACTCAAGCAGCGCTCCTCACCCGTGAGTGAAAGGGGGGTGGTTTGGTTAGGGAGATTGTTCGTGACGCCACCCACGGGTCATGGTGATAATGGCACCACCGCTGCTGGTAACGGGGATCCCGGGAGAGATGGTAGGGTGCAGCTGAGATGTTGTCCCCTCCGTGGGCAGGGGTTGGTGATCCCGGGGCCCGATGGTGTAACGGGGAGAGGTGGTGAGGTGCAGGGTTGCAGGGACAGTGCGGCGCGGGCCCTTGGATCTCTAGCCTGTGGCGGTGGCTGTATATCCTCTCTGGGTGGACGGTTGCCTTCAATCGGCACTTCAGTAGTTGAGAAACCCCGGGGGTTCCTGTCACATTCGGATTTGACTATTGACGGTGGCTCCAAGCCTGGTAGGGGTCCGATGGCCCTGCCTGTGTGCTTAGCTTCACTCCGTTCCCCGGTCCAGTACCGGCGGGCCGACGCCCGACCCCGGTCCTTACGGCTCTGCGAAGTTACACTAACTCCTGCAGACGGCCACCACCGTCTGCCAACCTTGCTGTTAGTGTCTGGGCTCCAACCCAGACACCTCAAGTGTTCACTCCTCTCACTTTCACCTCTAAGACTGAACTGTCACTTTTTCCCGCCTCCAGGCCTGTAAACTCCTCGGTGGGTGGGGCCAACCGCCTGGCTCCGCCCCACCTGGTGTGGACATCAGACTGGAGGCAACAAGGGTTTTGTGTTTGGCTGGTGTAACTGCCTAGGGTGGGGGTGTGTATGTTGGTATGTTTGTGACTACCTGGCTAGTCCAGGGCATCACATTAATACTGTATTTATAGTATATGGTTCTGTTTCTATACATCAGGCATCATTTTCCACAATTAAAATATATCAGCAGAGATAATAATCTTTCCTAATTGCTTTCAAGTTTCATCATTTTGTTTTAAGTCCAAAATTCTGTACTGATGAGGTTTTCTACTACTTACATATTAATGATTTATCCATTTGGGAGGTCATCAGTATCAGATTGCTGGGGTCTCCGAGAGGTGAAGATGCACCATGCCCAGTTGACCACTTCTATCTCTTCATTTCACCGATTGCTCGGGTTGTAGCGCAACGCAAGGCAGTAGTTGTGGGATAGGTTTGCATCTTCTGCACCTGGCACAGTACATGAAAGATGGAGGTCCTGTCTGGGTGTGTGCTGTTACAACTGGAGTGATTTGCCCTTGCAGGCCACATGCTGCCATTGCTTCCGGCTGGCCAGGACCTGTTGTTCACTAAGGGAAACCACCGCTTCTTTAAAAACATGGTTTTGCTCAACAAAAGTTTGATGACTACTATATACACATGATATTGGGCACATATCTTCTTGGGCATTTCGTTATCACCACAGTGTATCTCCAAACATTTTTCCTCTGCATGTTTAATCTCATATATTCCTCCCATTTTACATTGTCCTGTACATTTCACCAATACCCAGCTCAGCTTTATAGCACACTCCATGAAATTAATCGTGTTCAAGTTTTGATTTTGCTTCTCCTCTCCCTTAAAGGCTTGTAGCCTTCTAACACTTAAGGGACTCCTGCCTGGGCACTCTCTTCATCTCACATACTATTCAGTCCTGACATGTTACCTTAAGAACTTTAAGCAACTAGGGACCAAATCGCTGATCTTCTCTCTTCCAGACCTCTCTCTCTCTCTCTGTCACTTGGTTGCGTTCTCGAACCTGTCTCTGACAGAACTCTGTGTCTCAGTCTCTTCTTACTCTCTCGATCTCGCTACCATGGTTCTCAGTTTTCTGTCTCTTCTTCAGGATACCCACTGCATGCGGTCCTGCTCTTTAGTAAGACCTCACATCTAGTATTGCTGCAGGTTCATCCTTATCTGAACACTAACAGGAAAGATATCCTTTTTTTCTTGTGCTCCAATTCACATTAACTCTCTCTGCCCCTCCAGTCTGTTGCTTGGCAGACTTAACCTTTCACCTACATGCCTACACACACACACACACACAATCATACATTACCAGCACTTAACTCTTATCTTATCCTACACATAACAGGGCTATTCACTATACATCCTACCTTATATTACTATACACATCACACATACAGTACATCATAGTTCACGTTACATTACCTTCACAAGAGTGTATAATATTATATCACATAACCATAACGTGGTTGATGTCTTCAAGGGGAAAATGTAACAGCTCGACCAAATCCTTAGTGTTTCCAGTATCTGAACCCACACAAAGCACAATGTTTAACATGTCTTTAAGACATGTCTAATTTTTTATGATGGGTACACTTTTGTTTAATACAGACACATTTCTAAACTACTTTTCTTAGTTTTGGGCTGTTGACCAGTCATAAAGTGTTGGGTAGACTTCGTTGACCTTTAAAGGGTCTTGTAGGATAAAGTCCATGAGATTACACTCATAAAGTTCTAGGAATTTCTGTGCAGAACGTGAGTATTATCCATGTCTACTATTAAACCTCGAGTAGACTGCTGAAACTTGTCCTGTCATTAAGTCATTGTGTCACTGTCCCAACTTGTGTCTATTTACATGATGTCATCCAACAAACAGCCATTGATCGCTTTAATTCCTGGTATTCTACGTCTTGATCATATAAGGCCATAACTAATTCAAACAGGATTCCACCACTTGAAACTAACGTAGATGACCTGAAAATTATAGGTGGTTCCTCATAAAAGGACTGACTGCACCTGTTGACCTTTTACGTGGGATTCCTCACATCAAACAGGTGATGGCTGAAATAATTGATGGGCTGAGATGACAGCAGGTGACTGGGACCTTAAAGCACAGAAACAACTTTGAACATTTATTGTTTTGACTGGAAATTATTATATTTTCGCCATATGATGATCTGCGATAATCCTGTAATCCGGAATAATTAATTATCGAAAATCCACAACTGCTTCTTCCACCCCAACACCCGAGTAACTCGCAGAAACTGGCCATGTTTATACACAGCAACAATATTGATACTGACTGTTATACTGAATACGTATTTGGGTGTTGTTCGTCTTCTTTAAGTGATTTTCCTCTTGGAGACTCTTGGTGTTTACTTGTTTGTGAAGTATTGCATGACAACCATCGAAATCAACGCTGTAAGATCTTTCAGTGCATGACCCCATTTTCTTCAGCTCCGGTTCATAGAAAGTGGGTCCTTACCTCGAATGCTTGATTGCAGGCACTACTGCCCCATCTGATGACAGAGCACCTCAGCATCACACACAAGAAACCTTTTGGAAGTACTTCCCTCAAAGACATTTTTAGGTGGTTTTGTCGATGCTGGAGAGATTTGCCATCCTTTTGGAAGGCTAGGTGTCCCCTTTTTTTCCAAGACCCCTTAAATCTATGTACCGTATTTTTTTCGGATTATAAGACGCACTTTTCCTCCTAAAAATGTGGGAGGAAAATTAGGTGTGCGTCTTATAATGTGAATGTAGCTTACCAGGAGGTGGATAATGGGCACTGTGCTGGCTGCAATGGAGGCTGTGATGGCTGTGGGGGGTTGTGTTGGCTGTGGTGGGGGCTGTGTGGACCAGGGTGGTGCGAAGGATGTTCCAGATGCTCTGTCGGTGGTGAAGGCTTCAAATAATGGCAGCCGGAGTCAGCGTGTGCTCTGATGGAGCTCTCAGCTCAAGATCTCATCTGCGCATTCTCCACCTCCGGCCCATTGATCTCCCAGCAGCGGACTTAGGGAAAATGGTGCCTGGAGGTGACGCGTGCGCAGATGAGATGTCGGCTTGTCATTGAGCTGAGATCTCCATCTGCACACGCGCCGACTACGGGCACTATTTCTTTGAAGCCCACACCATCAACAGAGCATCTGTGACACTCGCTGCACCGCTCTGCTCCACACAGCCAGCACAGCCTCCACCGCAGCGCCTACAGCCTCGCCCTACTCCAAGCACCACCCCTGCCTCCTATGACCCCACTCCACCACAGCTGCCGCTCCTCCACTCCGGTAAGACACCACTGGACTACAAGACGACCCCAATTTTTTTTCTTTTTTTACCTTTTTTATCTCTAAATTTGGGGTGCGTCTTATAATCCACTGCACCTTATAAAGTGAAAAATATGGTATATTAATAATTAGCGCTACCATTATGTTTATAAGCTCAATGACATCACTATTGTAATTATATCTGTTTCATGACATCACTGTGTGCACTATCTTTGTATTATGATGTTGTGTAATTGTTGTGCTGAGACATCACTGTGGTCTTTAGTCATTATCTGCGGCATCACTATGTGCGTTATACCCAGTGTTGTCACTGTGCACAATAATTCAACCTTTAACTACATAGCTTTTATTAGCTAGTGTCAATGAAATAATTGTGTTTCTTATCTTTCATTTGTGACATTACTATGTGCATTATTCCTGTATTGTGAATCACTGTAACCATGAGCATTGAGCATGGCATCACTGACTATTCTTCCTGGGCTGCCACTTTATTTTGGTCATTACCCCTTAAGGCCTTGTGCCCACGTTGCTTTTTCATGCTTTTTTCCTTGCTTCTTGTAATCAATAGAAGCAAGGAAAAAGCATCCCAATAAAGTCTATGAGAATCCTGACTTGCTGTGCACACGCTGCTTCTTTTTTCCTTGTAGTTTTTGTTGCTGGAAAAAAGAAGCAGCATGTCAATTCTTTATGCGTTTTTTTTTCCTGCTTTTTTCACCAATTGACTTCAACGGAGTCAGTGAAAATCGTAGGAAAATAAACTCGTGTAATGCACACGTTGCTTTTTTTAGTGCTTTTTTGACGTTAATAGGGTTCCCTGCAGACATTTTCTTATCTTGCGGTCTTTACCGCAGGACCTTGCTGCAGGGAACTCTGGTGACCTCACAAGGTGAATTGAGTTAATGCCAATGGATCACCGGGGTTTCTTGTAGATCCACCGGCATGAACTCGGTTCATCTTGTGACGTCACTTGAGTTCCCTGCAGACGTTTTCTCATCTTGCGGTGTTTACCGTGGGATCTTGCTGCAGGGAACTCCAGTGATGTCACAAGATGAATAGAGTTCATACCGACGGATCACTAGGGTTCCTGCAGATCCGCCCGCATGAACTCTGTTCACCTTGTAACGTCACTAGGGTTCCCTGCACCTAAGCCACATAAGCCAGTGTCAGCAGACATTTTCTCATCTAGCGGTCTTTACCGCTGGACCTTACTGCAGGGAACTCTGGTGTTGTAAGTGCCCTGGTTTGTGAGGCGATCCGTACCTCAGTAACCACGGGTCATTATGATGATGACCCAGAGTTACCTGGCAGCGATCAGGTCCCTGTGATCGAATTACAGGGACCCGTTCGTCAGGGAGAGGTAAACGATTAGTGCGATAGAAGCAGTTATGGGGTTAAACTGCCAGGAGCCGTGCAGGCACGGCTCCTGGCAGTGAGAGCCGGGTCCCGTCTGTAAGATCATCCGGTGACCCGGTGGCAATCGCAGGCTACAGCACCCGAACCCCCACCATCGCCATGACTTAAAAAAGCACAAAAAGAAACATGGAAAAAAGCATATGAAAAAACGCACAAACGCAATAAAAAATGCTCGTTTTTTTCAGCTCCTTTTTTTTCTGCCAAAACATGCGTTTTATGTGCAGATTTTCTGCACATCAAAAACGCAACGTGGGAACATAGCTTTAGTATTTATTTATTAGCCTGACGTATGGTGCCTGAATTGGGCATTTTGAGGACGGTTATTGCGAAAATGATAAAAGATGAAAAAGCTCTGTATACATCTGCATACAAAGATACAGGCTTATAGATTTTAAGGTTTTAATATTACACACACAAAAATGTTTTTTGCCAAGTTGTAGGCATGAGGCCTTATGCTTTTGTGCCAAGTGCATGACTCTTTAAGATAATAATATATAATACATTCACATTAACAGAAATATTTATAAAAAATTATATTTTAATGTTTTTAAAAATACAGCTATATACACAAAAAGATACAATATAACAATATTATACATTTATGGAGGGAAAATAAGTGCCCAGTACCCTCAGGGCCCTCACTGGCAGCATACACAATATACATAATTTGCCGTATCACTGTTGTAATATTTATATACACCTTGGTGATGGCAGTATTTGTCTTTGTCATGAAATTCACAAAAGGTTTCTGTTTGTTAAAGACTTTAAGGTGGGGGTCACCTTCAAAGGGCTCACAACTAAATTCCCTGCCAGAGGTTATAATACTGTGTGCCATGCCGCTTTTTAGGGTCACCAGGACTTAAATGTTTCATGCTCAGCATGTTACAGGAATATTTGAGCTCTGTAATATCTCATTGAAAGATATTGCCCTTTGTCCATAGTTCCTTTATTCCACAAACTGAATGAATAAATTATCCACAGTGTTAATCAGTATCAAAACACAATTTCTCATGTGGATGGCATAGCTGAGAACCCCATAGCGGTTCCCAAACTTTTGCTGCAGTATACCCATATCATTTAGCCTTACTCCAGCAATCTTTTGTGTAGCCTCTTTCCATGCTTTCTCTAGGTCTTCTCTTGACCTTCCTCAAACTCCATGTTCTTACAATCAATCACTGGTCAGTTTTAAAACATAACTTCTTCACAGCTGCCATAGTCACTTTCTGCCAGATCTGGAGCCCGGAAATTTGAATTGGTCATTGGCGGGACACTACAGTCAGCATAAGAGGGCTGTGCCACGCTCAGTCGCACGTTAAGACGTCGGACTCCATTCTCGGTTGGGTAAGGTAAGCCTTTAGGCTGCATGAGCTGTGAGGGATAATAGCTGATGGCAGTGTATTGGTCATGACAGGTAGATGGTTGTGGGTGAAAATCATCCAAATTGCAGTTGTTATAACTGGGAGGAATTGGGGCTCTTCTGTTGGATTCCAAAGGAAATGGGAACCCACCAAACAAGGGCTCCTGCTCTGGTTGTCTTGGAAGAGGTGGAATAGGCGGTGCAACTGAGGATTTTGAGGATTTTTGTGGATATCTCTGTATTTCCACAGGATTATAGGTGGACTGAAAAAATGCTGAGTCTCCTCCATACACTGAAACAGAAGAATAAAAGCAGTTAAAGAAGGGAGGTCATGTTCATGTAATATGCTACTAGCTCTTAAAGGGTATTTTCATTTGGCATCAAAAAACCACAGTTAAAGGGAACCTATCACCAGATTTGGCCTCTATAAGCTGCTGCCATCACCAGTGAGCTGTAATATACAGCATTCCAGAATACTGTATATAAGAGCCCAGGCCGCGCTGTACAATGGAAAAAACACTTTTATAAGACTCACCCAAGGTCCAGTTCGATGGCTGTTTCTGCTCTCCGGTCCGGCGCGCCTCCTCTCTCCGGTCCAGTGCCTCCTCTCTCCGGTCCAGTGCCTCCTCTCTGCTGCGATCTTCGTCATCCTGACAGATTGACACTGCGGTCCTGCGTAGACGCACTTTGATCTACCCTGCTGAGGGCAGATCAAAGTACGGTAATGCGCAAGCGTGAGGAAAGGTTAAAGACCGCCCACGCATGCGCACAATACTTTGATCTGCCCTGAGCAGGGCAGATCATAGTGCGCTTGTGCAGGACCTCAATGCTGGCTAGCGTGCATCACATAGGACACGTCAAGCACACAGGCGAGGACGGCGATCGCAGCAGAGAGGAGTGCAGCGACACGCATCGGACCGACCGCCGCTTAGGTGAGTATTATAAAAGTGTTTTTTACAATCTACACAGCGGCCTGGGCTCTTATATACATTATTCTGGAATGTTGTATATAAGAGCCCACTGGTGGTGGCCGCAGCTTATAGGGGTCAAATCTGGTGACAGGTTCCCTTTAAGTCCCCAAGTTGTTTTCTTACATCAACTGAGTAAAAAATTCTATTTGGTAATTCCTTAGGTACAATATTATTTGTGCAAAAACGGAGGGACAAGCAATGTGATCGACATTATAACTCTAACAGGGGTTGTCACCCAGATTTTTGCAGTTTTACATCCTAGATCAAGCCCACAATAGCCCTCAGTCCAGTACACCACTGCGCAACCAGCTCTGTCCTCACCTATTGCACCCTCACCCATTCCCTGTAGACTGTGAGCCCTCGCGGGCAGGGTCCTCTCTCCTCCTCTACCAGTCTGTTTTGTACTGTTAATGATGGTTGAACTAGTTTTTATGTATACCCTTTTTCACTTGTAAAGCGCCATGGAATTAATGGGGCTATAATAATAATAATAATAATATTAATTAATTAATTAATAATAAAAAAAATCTGTTATATAAAATGACAGACCTAGTTTTCCTCACTGAATGGGTAAAAAAAATTGCACCTATTAGACTACTTGTCATTAAAGGTAAAGCTAGAACGAGTGCTAATGTCATAGCCTTCCACTCCCAGAACCAACTAACAAAAGGTAGCGAAATTACTCCGACATTCCTGGAGCTTACAGAGAGTAAGGGCTGTCAATCAAAAACATGTAGATACACTGCAGGGAGTTCCAGGCCGCTGACTGAACAAGTAGCATCTTTGCTGCTGTCACTCCCTCCGGCCACCAGGGGTCAGTAGCATCACAAGTATACGCCCTGCAGTACTGCCTTCTGGTAATAGGAGATTGGCATTTCTTTAAAAGCGACTCTATAGAAAGTTTTGAAAGGTGTAACTTTGTCTGGAGATGCCTTATATCCACAGATAAAGGGGTTTTCTATCATGTAAAAAAAATGATTATTTTTATGACGAGGCTGTGCAATTGTCCCTACTATTACTAGCTCTTGACTATTACTAGTGGCTGTGCCTGGTATTACAGCTCGACCCTAATCGCTGAAATACCAGGTTCAGACACTGCTGCGTACAGAGATTTGCCTAATCATCAAACAAAGTGATTTGTGTTGGTGCCAATAACTGAACCCTTATTTAGTATGATTCGTAGGCAGGCTAGCGGGAGTTAATCTCTGCTAGTCTGCTTGTTAGGCTCATTTAATCACATGTGGTGGGGAAGCCAATCACGTTTGCTCCCCTTCTATTTATGCTGGATGAAATCTTCTACCCATGTCAGCTATAGTTTATTATGTGTTGGTCTGTGAGCTTTGATGTCCCAGAATTTCTAGTGAAAGTGTTGCTTTTTTATGTAAGGGGTTGTGAAGTTTACCCCTGTTGTCTTGTTGCTTCCTTGCTGCTCTTGTTTTTTTCCTAATTTCTTATAGTCTTATACCTCTGTGTGTGCATGCTAAGTGACATTTTTAGTTTCTCGTCTGTCTATATTTGTGGGTTTCATCTCACTCCTGTCCTGTCCCTTCCTGAGTGAGGACGTATCAGATCAGGACTGGTTAGGAGCATGGCCAGGAAGGAGACTCAGGCATCCCCACCATCAGGAGTATCCCTGAGGTTAGAGATAACATAGGGCCCCATGGCTGGAGTGACAGCTTGGAAGTCCCAGTTCCCCGCTATCTAATAGTCATCAGATATTGCTTAGGGCCCCATAGTTTGAGGATCAGTGTAGGAGCCCTGATTTTCTGCTATCCCATATTCACAGTGATAATAACAGATTCTTTTTAAAAAAGTATGTACAAGTCTTTTAATACTATACATAATATTACACTATATTCTTGACTAACTTGCCTGTCTAAGAACTAGGTCTTTACCCTAGAAAAGCCGAGTTACAGCTTCGACCCATGTATTGGTTCCTTCTAGCTGCTATATTAGACCATAAAGATATATTATAGACTGGTGTTCCCAATTTAGGATCTTTTTATTCATGCATTATACAGATTGCGACAGAGGGAAAAAAGGGGGAGGGTGGGTCCAGCACCAATTCCAAACTATAAAATCCAACATTTTATTAAATCATTCCTTTAAAAAATTGAAAATAGACCGGCTCCATAACGCAAGAAAAAAAGCGTTAAAACTTTACGCGTTTCGGACCTTACATATTAAAAACAGATTCCTTAATCATAAGTGGACTTAATAAAATTTTGGTTTTAATCGTTTGGAATTGGTGCTGGATCCACCCTCCCCCTTTTTTCCCTCTGTTGCCTTCATGCCAGACTGGCCTGTCCAGAGGACCGCGTGCACCCTGTAAAGCCCTGGAGTACACTGGATTAGGGGAGCTGAAATTTTCCCTTTTTCTCTTCTATTATACAGATTGCACATTGAGGTTCTCTGTGATCCTCTCTTTAGAGCACAAAGAGATGTCAATGTGAATCTGCGTCTTTAGCATCTAGTGGAGCTTGGTCTTCGACAAAATAGAAGAAACACTTACTGCTGTCTTCACAATCCCAGTGATTCTTGGCAATGGACTCATTGTCAGAACTGGACGGAGGTGCTGGAGGTAGATTGGGAGCCACACTGCAGACGGCCGGGCCCCGGATCCCCTGTGGCTTACAGAAGGTGAGTAGCTCTGGAACATTGTTTCTCCTTGACTGACCTTCAGCATCCAACTGATTCCGAGCTACATTACTGAGAAGGTTAAGTTCCATCGGTGCCCCTTGGGTGCCCACTCCTATGTCTCTGGATATATATTGCTTTATGTCTGGATCATCTTGTGGAGCAGCTTTATGCTTACTAGCTCGTCTGCAAATACGTTTTCTGAAAATGACGAAAAGCCCCACCAAGAAAAGGACTGCGAGGACCCCTCCGAGGATCTCCACGATCTCCTGAGCTCCAGAGATAAGAGCTTGTTTATCTTTTCCTGGCTCGTCCACCTTACACAGCTGCCCACCATTAATGTCGCTGCAATTGCACGTGGCGCTGGGTGTGCAGAGGTCACAGGAACCATCTAGACAGCTTCTCACCACAATGTGACATCTGCAAGAAAAAAAAAGGATATTTATAATGACTGTATTCAAAATGACAAATTCACATTAAAGGGGCTTTCCAATTCCTAAAAATTGAGGGTGTATCATTAAAATTGGGAACCACCTGCTGCTGGTTGACACCTTCACAACCTTAACCACCTCAGACCAGAGCACTTGACGTGATGCCCCCTATAATCTTTAAAGAATTCTTGGGTTTATACTGGTGTCTAAGGGTAATGTCTATCCTTTTGGAGAGTTATGGCCTGACATACCAGTGTAAGGAGACTTATTGGCCATGCCATGCTGCTCGAGCATTCAAATCCTCTTCCTCTCTGAAAGGAGCATTGCATGGCCTAGCATGGCCTTCTCCACAAAGAGAGACCCTTTAGACCCCAGTCAGAGACCTCTCATACAGCCAAATCAAATCTCTTGCTTTGCACTGAGGAGGGGCAACAACCTGAAACACGTGTCTTCAAATATAGATTCTCATTTAGCTTTTAATCTAAAGCCTGCTTTACACATTACAATTTATCGTGCGATCGCATTTGCGATCGCACCCGCCCCCATCGTTTGTGCAGCACAGGCAATTTGTTGTCCGTGTCGCACAATGCTGTAACCCCCCGTTACACGCACTTACCTTCCAAACGACCTTGCTGTGGGCGGCGAACATCCTCTTCCTGAAGGGAGAGGAATGTTCGTCGTCACAGCGACGTCACACAGCGGACGGCCAATAGAAGCGGAGGGGCGGAGATGAGCGGGACGTAAACATCCCGTCCACCTCCTTCCTTCAGCATTGCCGGCTGGACGCAGGTAAGCTGCAGTTCATCTTTTCCGGGGTGTCACACGGAACGATGTGTGCTGCCTCGGGAACAATGAACAACATGACGTTCGATTTTTAGAAAATGAGCGACGTGTCAACGATGAACGAGAAGATGAGTATTTCTGCTCGTTCATAGCTGCCACACGCTACGATATCACTAACGATGCCGGATGTGCATCACTTACGACGTGACACCGCCGACATCTTGTTAGATATATCGTAGCGTCTAAAGCCCGCTTTAGTCATATGGCAACTGTTGCTAAAGGGTCCATATTGACTTTTAGGATTACTACATCCAGTAGGTGGCACTAGGGTTCTTCCTCTCTGAAGAGGCAATTTTCATGTTGGTTGATACTCACACCCAACGTGATAAAACTGGATGAAGCCACCTTTTGATGACCAACCCTTGGTCCCGATTATCCAGGCCCCATAATAAAAGTATAAAATAGGGCTGGTTACTCACCTCTCGCCCTCATATCCTGGAGGACAGCTGCAAGTGAATCCATTGGACATGGGTGTGCACGATCTACCTTGCATGCAGAAAGATGTGGCACATGGGTCTACATCGAGATCACATTTTGGACCCATAAATGGAGAATGACATAGGCATGAATAACCTGGAGGAATAAGGGTCATATATAAGTATATATATTTGCATATCAAATACTGATCAGATAACTCTCGCAACCTTTCAGTTAACGACTTACCACCGTTGGCTAAGTCTACACACATCCTGCCACTGGCACAGGGCTCCAGGCCACAGGCGTGGGTCTGTTCACAGCATGGTATTATCCCTTTCTGATGAAGACTTGGTCCTAGGCTTGCCGCTGTTTGCCCATTAATGATTATGTCATCCATACAGCCCTGAAATCCCTGAGAGACCAGGTCTTCCAGTATGACACCACCAATGGTCAGATGAGAGGTCTGCCCAGTGCATGGTGGTAGCGGTTGCTCCTTGTCCACATCATCCACGTGTAATTTGACTGTGGCGCTTGTTACCTCCAGTATAATGGTATGAAAAGCCCCATCATTTACCAGTGACTCCAGTAACAGATTGTGGGTGGTGGTTCCCTGGCAGATATACTTATAATGCAGGTAACCATTATCAATCTGTGAACAGGTAAAAGGAAAAAATCAATTAGGAATATTTATATTGTGATAGGTCATATACTCATATGCAACAAAGCAATATTGTGAAATCCATCTTTAAAGTGAAATTCCATCCTTGGAAACTATTTTTTTTAGTCTAAATGGATCAAATTATACTGATCAGAGTTAAAAGGGTGGTCTCGTCAGAGTTGAGAATGCAGATTTCAGCTCTGGAGTGATCATGATACCTGAAAAACAGCTGATTTTCCTGGGAGAGGCTAAAGCCCTGTAGGCATTTGCTCTGCAGTGCCTACTGTAGGTGAAATGTAGTATTACATGTAGATTAATTTAGATTAATACACAAACTAGTGAAATCTGCCAGAAGGTGAGAAGATCTAAGGGCAGGTCTCCATTCTGACTCAAGGAGGTGGACGACCCAATAGGAGATTCAATTATGTTGTCCATGTGCCCTGCTGTGACATATGGACAGAAGTTTTTGAAACAACCCATTTAAAGAGCACCTGTCACTTGCCAAAAATAGGTAGTTTGGTTATCTGGTGTAAATGCCGCTGTTCTCCTGAATCCGGCGTTGTTTTTCTTGTGTTCCTGTGCCTCTCTGTTCCTGAGATATGGCCCTCTTTTCCTTGTATATCAATATAGTCTTTTTAGACAACTGGGTGTTGTCATCACCTCCTCTTTGTGGGCGTGTTCTTGAGGAACACACCCCCTTGGCTTAAATGACTAGATTTATGTACAGTGAAGAAAGGTCCATATCTCAGGAACGGAGAGGTGTAGGGAAAAGAGAAAAACATTGTTAGATTCAGGAGAACAGCGGCATTTACACCCAGGAAAGAAATTACATGTTTATGGTAAGTTGTAGGAGGTGATCACGCACTGCCCCCCTACTGTTTTATGCGTTTTGTCTGTGCTGTGATGATATTGTGTTTTAGGTACCAAGTACGGTGTTAATGTATTTGATAAAATCACTGCTGCTAGTAAAGTTTCTAGAATCGGTCCAGTGCAGCGGTCTGGCAAAAGCAGCGGTAGATTAGATGTTAGCTAAGATAGGGGAGGAGTGACAGATGCAAAGTGGGTTGGTTAGACAGACAGGACTTTTGAGGGGAGTTCTGCAAAAGGGTTTGAGGAGTAAAGATATGGCATGGTGTCAGGAGCCAGTCAGGGAGGTAACCTCTTAAAGGTCCGGAGCCTACATCTCACCCCAGTGGGCTCAGAGAAGTCACATGATTAGAAAGGAGCAGCAGTGAGAAGAATAGTGGGGGAGCAGAGACACAGGTGCCTGGAAGCTTGCGAACAAGATCCAAGATAGCGGGAATAGGTCAAGTGAGAGTACCGAAAAAGAAGCAGTTACCGCAGAACTGTTAGGATTGAGGCCATGTCTGTCATAGTGTGGAAAGAATAGACTGTTCAAGTTTTCTTTACCAAAATTACGCTGGTATATGTTTGATTACCAAGTCTACGACGGGGTGATGGACGCCAGCTTAAAGAAAACATAAGTGTCGCACACCCCACCTGAAGTCATACACCTACACTGACTCTCTCTGGCGAAGGGACTGCAGAGTCCCCACGGCCTGGTGTCCATATCATCCCTTGGAGTGACAGGTCTTGAGTAAGTGATGATAGTTTGGCTTTCCTGCTTCTTGCATACAGCTTCTACATTGAACTCATCACTAAAACAATATGCAGTAAATTCCTAAAACAACATGATGCGAAAAGTGCGCACTCACTTTAAAGGGGTATTCCCATTAGGTGGTGGCATTTCGCTGGGCTGGGATCAGTAGGAGTTTGAACTTTAGGATTGTCATTGATTATAAGATTTATGAATCTGTAGCATTTTTTCAGTTTTTTCTCTATGGTGACATTTCTAGACACCTTGTGCTGGAAACTGCAGCCGCTCCTATTTACTTGCATGGGGCAGCGCTGCAGTTACCCTGTGCAGCTGGGCAGGGAAAAAATATTACAGGTCCAAGAGGTCTGATCCCTATCAATCATAAAATGGAGAGATATGCTGGTAATGTGCCATCACCTAATGAGTCAGGGATAATCTTTTAGGCCTTAAATGGGGCAAATGCAACGTGGAAGCAGTAAAAAAAAATTCCCGACAGGATGAAAAATATACAAGGCAGGATTGACTGTAATGGCAGTGCCTGCGGAATTGGCACTCTGTCACATGGAGAAACAATCTCTTAATTATACCAATTATCATTAAAGCTAAGTGTCTACTCCTGGCAAATGGCGCTACATATTAATGAGCAGTACCCAGAGTGACCAGCAGGGGACGGTCATAAAACCGCTGTAATATTTCCAGAGTGGGAGACGAGATTCGATAACTAAAGTGATTGTGTAACCGAATAACGACTTCTTCAAGGACACGAACAAATTGTAGGAGTACAGTGAACTGACTTAATTACTTCTAGTACCAGGTGCCAAATCTTCAAGCACTTAGCAGGCAGAAACAGAAAGCGGCACACACGTTTACGGACAAATTTTGAAACTAATTTTTTTTACGAGATACAAAATGGCAAAAACACTTAGAACTTGTTTTCTCTTGTAGCGATCAGAGACAATGCCAGCCGCCGCCTGCGATACATGAACTCGGGAGTCTCCGGCTCGGTGGGTTGGCAGGAGGTCATGGACTGGCTCTAGATATAGTAATGATTGATGTTTCTGACATGTCCTTCACCGTATGTGATTCTGGAAAGCGGTAAATCTCATCTCCTGTTAAATAATGGAATCTTCACTTTCCGTGTTGCAAAAAAAAAGTACAAGAATTCTAGTTAAGAAGAAATTGGGGCAAGCGGAGACGTGTAGGGATCAGGATGCCTCTGGGCAAAGCTGCCTGCTCATCCATATATCCTTCCTGGTCACATTATGTCTTAGCTATAAAAACTTCAACACTAGTCAGGAACACGGCTGACGAATTTTAATACTGATTAAAGTAAGGCAGCAAGGCCATAGTATGATGCATATACCGGTACATTAAATGGGAAAAAAAGCAGGGGTAATTATAGAGAAGTAATTATGTGTTCTAGTTAGAAGTTAGCTCAGCAGCGCTCAATGCCAAGCAGCAGCTGCAAAAGCAAACAAGATTTTAGTCAATAACAAAAAAAGTAAAAAGTTGTGATTAATAATGAGCGAGCACTACCAAGCTTTGGTGCTCGGTACACAGTTGGATGCTCAAATGATCGTGTTTCGAAACACCCGAATATAATGGAAGTTAATGGGAAGATTTCCCAGAAACATTCTTGAGTCTCCCATTGACTTCCATTATACTCGGTACTCGAGTTGCACCAATCTGAGCATCCAACTGCTCTTACGAGTACCGAGCACCCGAAGTGGTGCCAGTGTTTCTATTATCCTCTGATTGTTTCACTCCTGGTTTTGGCTACAAATACTGAGGTAAAAAACTCATCAAATATTCAACGTGTGCACATGGCTTTACAAGATTCTTTACAGTTAGAGCAGTTAGACTGTTAAATGCCCTAATGGAACGGCATTCACTATATAATGTTGAACTCGTCCTTCTGTTCGAAGCCGGGGACCATTTGATTGGCCAAAGGGCCTATTTCTTTTTTAATAAAAAGGTTTGCCACTGCAGAAGTAACTGGGGCCCCATTTATGAAAATTGCCTCCCAGTATGATCGTTCTGGTTGCCCATAGCCACTATAGAAGTTACTGGGGCTCCATTTATGAGAATTGCCTGCCAGTAAGATCATTCTGGTTGCCTATGGCAACCAGAGTGTAGTTTTCAGCATTTAAGCTGCTTAGGTAAAGTGAAAGCTGAGTTCTGATTGGTTGCTATGGACAACTAGACCCTTATCAAACCTAACCAATAATCTATAATAATATGATGCTGAACGCGTCCTTCTGTCCAAAGCTGGGATGGCCGGCGTGTGTGCAGTGGTACATTCACGTTGTAGTTGAATTCTTCAAAAAAATGGCACTGGAGTCAGCACATGCACATACCGCAAAATCCAGCGCCATCTTGTTGAAGAGACTGTCAATATCACCAGTCACCAGTTTGGTTCAGATGGGATTTGTAGAGACAGTGTCTTCAATAAAATGGCGTCGGACATCGTGGTATGAACAGTGCTGACGTCAGCGCCATTTTATTAAATGATTTAACTAAAACGTGAACATAGCACTGCGCATGCGCCAGCTATAGTGATAATGGTGAGGACAGCAGCGAGAAATGTAAATAAAGGGGAGAAAAGCAGCTAGAGGAGGAATAAATAAAGAAGAAGCACTCGCTATGTTCATGTTGTAGTTGAATTCTTCAATAAAATTACGCCAGAGTCAGTGCATGCACGTACCGCGATCTCTGATGCCATTTTGTTGAAGACACCGTCTCTGTGAATATCACCAGTCTGGTTTAGATGATATGCGAATAAAAAAGCGTCGGAGATTGTGGTATGCGCACACGCTGACTCCGGTGCCATTTTATTGAATGATTCAACAACAATGTGAACATAGCACTGCGCATGTGTCGGCCATAGGGATAATGGTGGTGGCCGAGGCACAAAATGGAAATAAAGGGGAGGGAAGCAGCCAGGGGAGGAATAGATAAAGAAGGCCCGACCCAAAAAGTCCCGCACCAACAAGGCAACATAAAAATGTGGTTTACAGAGAAGCACAATAAATACATTTTCCTCTCAGCTAAAGGTTCAATAAAATTATGCTGGACACCCAGGCATAGAATGGGCTAACAGCCAGGTGTGAGTATATATATATATATATATATATATATATATATATGTCTATCTAGATACATATATTCACTTATATAGCGCTATTAATTCCACAGCGCTTTACATACATTGGCAACACTGTCCCCATTGGGGCTCACAATCTAAATTCCCTATCAGTATGTTTTTTGAGTGTGGGAGGAAACCGGAGTACCCGGAGGAAACCCACGCAAACACGGGGAGAACATACAAACTCCTTGCAGATGTTGTCCTTAGTGGGACTAGAACCCAGGACTCCAGCACTACAAGACTGCAGTGCTAACCACTGAGCCTCCGTGCTGCTCACTAATAGCTTTGGACACAACTTCTCATTCAAAGAGTTTTCTTTATTTTCAGGACTCTGAAAATTGTAGATTCACATTGAAGGCATCAAAACTATGAATTAAAACATGTGGATTTAAATACTTAAAAAAGTGTGAAACAACTGAAAATATGTCTTATATTCTAGGTTGTGCAAAGTAGTAGGCACCTTTTGCTTTCATTACTACTTTGCACACTCTTGATGAGTTTAGTCACCGGAAATGGTTTTCCAACAGTCTTGAAGGAGTTCCCAGAGATGCTTAGCACTTGTTGGCCCTTTTGCCTTCACTCTGCGGTCCAGCTCACCCCAAACCATCTCGATTGGGTTCAGGTCTGGTGACTGTGGAGGCCAGGTCATCTGGCGTAGCACCCCCATCACTCTCCTTCTTAAGGGTGCTTTACACGAGACGATCTATCGTGCGATAGATCGTCGGGGTCACGTTTTTTGTGACGCACAATCCGGCATTGCTTGTGACGTCGGGTTGTGTGACACCTCCGAGCGACACAGTATCGCTCACAAATCGTGAGTCGCGTACTCGTCGCTCGGTTTCATAATCTCGTTTAATTAAAATGGCGCCGGTTGCTCATCGTTCCCGGGGTAGCACACATCGCTCCATGTGACACCCCGGGAACGATGAACAGCAGCTTACCTCCACCCGCCGGCTATGCGGAAGGAAGGAGGTGGGCGGGATGTTTACGTCCCGCTCATTTCCGCCCCTCCGCTTCTATTGGCCGGCCGCTATGTGACGTCGCTGTTACGCCGAACGTTCCTCCCCCTTCAGGAAGAGGATGTTCGCCGCCCACAGCGACGTCGCACAGCAGGTAAGTGCGTGTGATGGGGGTTAACGACTTTGTGCGCCACGGGCAACTAATTGCCCGTGACGCACAAACGACGGGGGCGGGTACGATCGATCGTGAAATTGCACGATAGATCGTACCGTGTAAAGCAGGCTTTAGTCAAATAGCACTTACACAGCCTGGAGGTGTGTTTGGGGTCATTGTCCTGTTGAAAAATAAATGATGGTCCAACTAATTGCAAACCGGATGGAATAGCATGCCGCTGCAAGATGCTGTGGTAGGCATGCTGGTTCTGTATGCCTTCAATTTTGAAGAAATCCCCAACAGTGTCACCAGCAAAGCCCCCCCACACCATCACACCTCCTCCTCCATGCTTCACGGTGGGAACCAGCCATGTAGAGTCCATCCGTTCACCTTTTCTACAAAGACATAGATATATATATATCTCTACAGTATGGATAGATATAGATAGATATATAGATATATACAGTAGATATATATATATATATATATACATATACGGTAGTTGTATATATATATATATATATATATATAATTATGTAACTAAATAAAGCCCTGTATTAAAGGGGTGATCTCATAATGACAACATTTGCATGTATGTCGTATTAGGACATACTGACATCATAGTAAGACCATTGCTTTATTAATTAAAATGAATATTTTCTAAAATCAGCCCCACCACTGTCCATGGTCTATGTCTGACATTGCAGCTCAGCCTCATAAATAAGATTAAATTGTAATTCCAGACTCAGCCTGTTTACAAGTGTGGCGCTGTTTCTGATAAAGAAAAAACAGACTTTTTTTCTATTCCTGGAAAACCCTTTTAAAGCAGGTGTAAATGGTTAGTAAGGTCATGTTTTGGAGAGGTTTTTCTGCAGCTGGAGGTGAGCAGGACATTTTACGCTGAAAGATTGGTATTAAAAACTTGGCATCCTTTCATAGCAGGAATTTGGCACACGTAACATCAGCTACTATAACAGCGGAGGAGGACTTTGCATTAGATTACAGAAGGCTGAAAACCCCAACTATCCTCTACCACCTGCACATAGGGAGATTAATGGCGCGGCCCCCGACAATGCTCACGTTTCCATGAATTCTCTAATTGGAGTAAAGGTTGTCCGTCAAAAGATTTAATAAAATCTTCCCTCCAGAAGCTCATTTCTGCTCAGGCTCTGTTCACGTTATTTCTAGTTTTGGATTGTTTTGGGATAATAAAAGCAAAACTACACGTGCCCTGGACACTAAGGGCCGCTTTACACGCTGCGACATTGCTAGCATTTGCTGGCGATGTCGAGCGTGATAGCACCTGCCCCCATCGTATATGCGACATTTGGTGATCGCTGCCATAGCGAACATTATCGCTACCGCAGCGTCACAGGCACATACCTGTTCAGCGACGTCACTGTGACCGCCGAACAATCCCTCCCTCAAGGGGGAGGTGCGTTCTGCGTCACCGCGACGTCACTAAGCGGCCGGCCAATAGAAGCGGAGGGGCGGAGATGAGCGGGACGTAACATCCCACCCACCTCCTTCCTTCCTCATTGCCGGCGGACGCAGGTAAGGTGAGGTTCCTCGTTCCTGCAGGTTTACACACAGCGATGTGTGCTGCCGCAGGAGTGACAAACAACATCGTACCTGCAGCAGCAACGATAATTGGGAATGGACCCCCATGTCACCGATTAGCGATTTTGAACGTTTTTGCAACGATTCAAAATCGCTCATAGGTGTTACACGCAACAACATCGCTAACGCGGCCGGATGTGTGTCACAAATTTCGTGACCCCAACGACATCGCTTTAGCGATGTTGTAGCATATAAAGCGGCCTTAAGACACCTCTAGTATAAACCGATATGGGACAAGCAGAACAGGTGCAAAGTGGAAAGCAAAGTGTGTGCTCTTAAACTTATCCATTTTAGAGGGGTTATATCCACTTTTGAGACATTTTTTTACTTAAATTAGGGACACCGCTATGGATGTATTTTATTGCACACCTGAAACACACTGTTTCTTTGTGTAGCATCATGGGAAAGTCAAATTTAAACAGCAAAGATCTCAGGAAGAGAATTGTAGACTTGACAAGTTTGGTTCATCCTTGGGTGCAATTTCCAGATATCTGAAGGTGCCTCGTTCATCTGTACAAACAATTATATGCAAGTACAAACAAGATGGGAATGTACAGCCATCATACCCCGCTCAGAAGGAGATGATTTTGAGAAAAACACGCAGATGTGTCTTATTAGATAGTGTATGTAAACTTCTGGTTTTAACTTTATATAAGATACATACCTATAGGCGTAAGATATACTGTACATATCTATAGAAGTATAAAGTAAGCATACAGTATATATGTAAGATACATACCTATAGGAGTACGATGTACATATATATGCAGTACATAACTAGTTAGATCAAATAAGGTTTTTTAGTTCTACTTATTACATACACCCCTGAAGCTTTTACCTTCTCACATATTTATTAGCTTACCTCCAGCAAAGATGAAGCAGAACCATTAATTTGAAGAAGAACAGATTGGGATTGACGGGTCTTAATCCGTAGCTTAATTTTCCATACTGTGGAGATGTCTTGACGGTAATGCAAAAAACTTTGGCCATCAAATCTCAAGGCTGTACCTAAAGGTAAAAAAATAGATAATACTTTAGATATTAAGAGATAGTAGAACACCGATCATTTTATATGACATTTTTCTTGTCCTCTTTGACTCAACTTCACAAGAATGAGGAAAGCTCCCTCCCGTCCCTGAAGGATAAACCTACAATAATGGACTTACTGTTGCACGTGCAGACTTGTTGTAAACTATATTGTGGTGTGATAACGCTTAGCCGGGCAGTGCTGTAAGAAGATAATACTGACTGGTCCAGTTTTATCACTTCATGGCAGCTACGACTTTTGCATTGGGCTCCATGACATGGCAGGTAAAATATGTTGTCCATGTGTAACCCCACAGTCTGGTCCAGCTCACGCCTGGCGGCTGTAATTTTCTCAGACAGAATTTGAGGACTTCCATATAAGTTGGAACCTATTCCAGGAACCAAGACAAGGTCCAAAGAAGAAGACTCCTCATCCTTCTGTAGACTGGCCATCTGAATCTGTTGGCGGTCAACAGTTAGAAGGTTCCCAATGAATCTTTGAAAACTTCTCCAGTGGTCACCTATGAAGTCCTCCGGAGATAGTTTTATGAAACGTAGAACCAATGCTTGCTGAAGAGCTTCATCACTAAAACACCATACATAGATATGTACCGGAGCTGTGGAGGAAAATGTCCCATCACTGACTGTGACGTTGAAGAAGTAATGTCCTTGGTGAAGACTTTCAAGCGCTATTACTTTGCCATCTGTTATTCCTACAGAGAAGAGGCCTTTTCTCATTTCTTCTTCAGCCAACCTGTACATCAATGTGTCATGGGGATCCTGGTCTGTGGCATGAAGCTTGCCCAAAACTGTGCCATGGAAAGACACCTCACTGCTGGTGATGAAGATCTCAAGTGGCAGTACTGTTGGAGAGTGTCGGCTTTGGTCAATGACTTGAATACTGATAAATGTGGATGAGGAGAGGTGCGGAGTGCCGCTATCAGTAACCTAAAAAATAATAATTAGAAAGAAGTGGTTGGTGGTATTTTAGAGAACCCAAGCAGTTGATACATTTTTATTCCTGAAGTTGGCATATAGCAAGATATAAGTTTGGGGACATGATTTTTATCTGCCGTTATACACCTGTGGGCACAATAGTCAATATTGACCATGAGGGATGGACACATTGCTTAATGATTTCTGCTTGCATCTGATTCAAGAAAAAGAAATCATGGTTTTTATTCAGATGACCCTGGTGGTCTACTCAGCCAAATGGCTCTTTCAGATGCCCATGCCAATCGGTTCGAAAGTGGACCGCTAAAGCACAGACCGGCCGTGGCTCTCCCTACCGGAATGTGACAGTTTCATATATTTTATGAGGATGTCAGATCGGTAGACAAGCGGCCAGTCCATGCTTTGTTGTCTGAGATCAGATTGAAAATGAACTCTAAAGCAGGCTTCACACGCAGCGACATCGCTAACGAGATGTCGTTGGTGTCACGGAATACGTGACGCACATCCGTCCTCGTTAGCGACATCGTTGCGTGTGAAACGCAGGAACGACTGTTAACGATCAAAATTACTCAGCTAATTTTTGACACGTCGTTCCTTTCCCGATTATCGTTGCTGTTGCAGGACACAGGCTGTTCGTCGTTCCTGCGGCAGCACACATCGCTATGTGTGACAGCGCAGGAACGAGGGACATCACCGTACCTGCGGCCGCCGGCAATGAGGAAGGAAGGAGGTGGGCGGGATGTCCGTCCCGCTCATCTCCGCCCCTCCGCTTCTATTGGGCGGCCACTTTGTGACGCCGAACGAACCGCCCCCTTAGAAAGGAGGCGGTTCGCCAGCCACAGCGACGTCGCTAGGCAAGTCCGTGTGACGGGTGTAAATGATGTTGTACGCCACGGGCAGCGATTTGCCCGTGACGCATAACAGATGGGGGCGGGTGCTTTCACCAGCGACATCACTGTGTGTAAAGCCCGCTTAAGCCTTATTCCATATATGACCATCTTAATTACAGGCTTTCCTATTAAAAGGAAATCACCTAATTGAAAATCCAGTAAATTTGTAGGCACCATGTTTTAGCCAAACAGATCAACATATAGACTGTGGAAAAAGATTCAGTAGAACTCATAATTTATTAATGCTTATTTTGAGTTTAGGAGTCCAGTGGGTAGTCTTATATGATCTGTCTACTACTGAGTAGGACCACCTACTGGACTTCTAAGCACAGAAAGAACAGAAGTTTAACTTTTTATATTAGTTGTCCTAGTGAATAGTATATATCAATTTGGTCAGCTCATTTTGCTCTAAAACATGATCTCTGGAGATCCTTACAAGAGAGTAGTCACGATGCTTGGAGTCCAGGTTTCTTTATTATATTATTGTCTTATTCTTCTAGTTTTTCAACTTGAAGGACATTGTTGTAAATTGTATATTCTAAGATTATGAAAACATTCTTACCTGGATCTTTAATACATACTTCTCCCTCACACTTTTGGTGAGAATAGATGTTGTAGACAGTAGACCATCTTGGCTAATATGAAACACGTTCTCCTCATTTCCTTTAAGAATTCGGAAATTGAAGGGGGGTCCATGCTTGGGGGAATCCTTGTCGGTGACTATAAGTGTCATAACGCTAGTACCGGCTGGAGATCCGTTCTGAGGAAATGATGTGAAAAGGAATTTAAAAAAAAATCTTTAAGAGTTGAAGAAGCCCACATGTACTCAAGAAGGATCCATACCTGAAGCACAAGACTGTAGTTGGACTGTAAGAACACGGGAGGGTTGTCATTTACATCCAGTACGTGGACATGGACGAGTCCTTCACTGAAGAGAGATGGGACACCATTGTCTGTGGCTTGCACCGCAAGAGAATATTTCGATTTCTGGTAAAGATGAAGAACGTATAAGTCATGCAGAAGAACAGATTTACTTCTTATTTGTCCTCCAAGTGAAGAAGACACTTAAAGATGATTAAATCGTTTTGAATTCGCCAGCTTTAGAAAAATTTTCTTAAAAAATAGCAGTTACTCCAATTGCCCTGAAAAGACATGTGTAACACTCTGAGGTCTCCTAGTTTTGTATCCAACTCAATTCAATCTGCTTAACAGAAACCGGGTTAGTAATGTCAAATTGACCTCCAAATATATGACTATGGATAAACTTAAGGTAACTGTTCTTCTCTGCTGACTTGTTACTCAAGCTTTCGGCACAGCTTATTTACTGATTTTTTTTTACAATATTTTTATTATTAAGCAGTGATGTCTTCTCACTAAACAGAATCACCCCGAAATGGTTGCAGGGCTTCATTCCCTGCTTTGGCTTTTATATAGGTTATGATATGCTGTGCCATACTATGATGTGCTACACTATATGATGTGATAGTGTCATGATAACTTTGGGATAGCGAGGAGCCAGGGCTCCTAAGCTGTCCCTCAAGCTATGCTATACCTAATCTCATGGATACTCCTGATGGTGGAGAGGCCTGAGTCTCCTTCCAGCCCCTGCTCCTAACTAGTCCTGATCTGATTCCCACTCCCCCCAGGGAGGGACGGGACCTGAGAGTGTGTTGAAAACCACAGATAAAGAAAGACAAGGGAAAAAACAAAACTCTGTCACACAGCACGCATAAAGGTAAAGACAATAAGAGGTTCAGGAGAAAAAACAAGCAAAAAGGAAGCTACAAAACAACAGGTGTAAACTCCACACCCACACCGAGCAATTGTCACAACTTAAGCACAACTTTCACCAGAAAGTCTGGGACACCACACCTTACAGACCAACATAGAATAAACTATAGCTGGCATTGGTATAAGCATTCCACTACCATAAATAGGAGGAGAGCAGATGTGATAGGTCTCCCCACAACGTATGATTAAAGGAGCAAGCAAACCAACAGAGGTTAACTCTTGCTAGCCTGCCTATGAATCATCACACAGCAGGTCGATACCAGAGTCTTCCTGTTTTGATCCCATACACCAGGGAAACCATCGGGCGGAGTGTCAGACTCTGCAATCTGAACAGAGTCCAATGACGCCATGACAGTTGGCGAAGTTTGTGCAAAACTCAGATAGCTGTCAGGCATTTTAGGGTCTGGTTGTGCCCATGTGAGCCTTCTTTGAGTGATACAATTAGTGGACATTTTTTGGCTATTCTGGCAAAATGACAGTGTTCAAATTTGCCAGGTCTAGTGAATTTCTATAAATTATATACATTCTTCAATTCTTTATATCTTTAACTAATTCCTGGTATTTTTTTATCATTATTTTTGTGAACAGGTAAGTACCCAGTGAATCTTTATTGACCCAAATCATGGTTGGAGATAAAGGTCAAAATTTTAAAACTGAGTATTTTCCCATCCCCATGAGTTGAGATTCCTATTTTTATACAAATGATATATGGGAGAGCAATCTCTCGAAAATGATCTGCAAGGGGCCTTATACTGACACAGATTGGTACATGGAACAAGATGCTTCAATGTGATAAGACGTTCATTATACAGGCAGCATAGCATGTGAAGAGTAAATTAAGCAGAACAAGACATACATCAAAGCTAAGCACTCACATAACATTTTGAATCAAACTCTAAAAATAACCTAAAGAACAGAACCAGACACGTCGTAAAAATTTCGGTGCGTTTTATTTAAGATGAAGGATTTTCGAGTCAGCGAAACAAGCTCAACCACTTTTACAGATGTTCTCACCTTCTCTCTGTCCAACCGACTTAAAACCCTTAGGTCTCCTCGCTCGGGGTGTATTGAAAAGTGTCCAAGAGGGTCACCTCTCACAATTTGGAAGGTGACCTTATTGTTGCTTGGTCCATCCAGATCGGCAGCCGATACCTACAAAAAGTAAGTAAAACATAACCAATGGAAAAAAACATACATACATAGCACTAGTCTTACTGACATGGAAAGAACATATCGGGGTCACTGTTTCCTGTAATATCAACACACTCATCTCGTGCTGACGAAAGGCCAAAAGTGAGCAAATGAATGACCAATGAACTGTGGTAAGAAAAAGCATCTCAGGACGCATATGTAATGTTAGATTTTTCAGTCGATGATGCAGCAAAGAGTTGATCTTCAGATGAAAAAAAAAGTCCTACAACCCCAATCAGTGTTTTGAACAGGCATTATCGTAAGGCCAAGACACTAATTCGATTGATGAGTGCCAATGAAGGATGCTTCGTCGATTGCGTGAACAGTTATTCATTGGTGGTAATGAAGAGTAAAGGGGGCTTTACACGCTGCGATATCGCTAACAATTTATCGTTGGGGTCACGGTGTTTGTGACGCACATCCGGCGCCGTTAGCGACATCGCAGCGTGTAACATATACGAGCGACCTTAAACAATCGCAAAAGAGACAAAAATCGTTGGTATATGAGAGGTCGTCCAAACTCCAAAAATCGTTGTCTCGTACGTAGCGATGTTCGTCGTTCCTGCGGCAGCACACATCGCTATGTGTGACACCGCAGGAGCGACAAACATCTCCTTACCTACCTCCACCGGCAATGCGGAAGGGAGAAGGTGGTCGGGAGATTACGTCCCGCTCATCTCCGCCCCTCCGCTTCTATTGGACGGCTGCTTAGTGACGCCGCAGTGACGTCGCTATGACGCCGAACGCACCTCCCCCTTGAGGGAGGGATTGTTCGGCGGTCACAGCGACGTCGCTGACAAGGTATGTGCGTGTGACGCTGCTGTAGTGATAATGTTGGCTACGGCAGCGATCACAAGATATCGCACAAACGACAAGGGCGGTTGCTATCACGCTCGACATCGCTAGCAATCGCTAGCGATGTAGCAGCGTGTAAAGCACCATTATCTTAAGGCCACTTTACACACAGAGATAAATCTGCGGCAGATCTGTGGTTGCAGTGAAATTTTGGACAATCAGTGCCAGGTTTGTGGCTGTGTACAAATGGAACAATATGTCCATGATTTCACTGCAACCACAGATCTGCCAAAGATTTATCTCTGTGTGTAAAGTGGCCTTAAGGCTATGTTGACTATGTTAGATTATTTTGGCTGATGATGAAGCCAATGCTGATCATTGCCAAAACACCCCCCCACATTCCTGACTGGTGTTTCGAATTATAATGATTAGTAGTGATGGGCGAACATTAAAATGCTCAGGTGCTCAGTACTGAAGCCGAGCAGGTCAGTAATAAGTATAATGAAAGTGAGTGATTGGGCATTTCGGCTCTCCGCCAACGTACAGCCAGCCATACACAAAGCGTTTCCTGGGGGAGGATGGGTGAGTTTAATTTTTTGGACACACTTCATCCGAAAATTTTGTTTTAACCCCTAGTGAGAGCCATTCAGAGACTACAAGTGGCTCTTACTAAGAGGTTAGCTCCCATTATTCAGTGAAGCGAGACGGCGCTTTGTGTTCGTTGTTTCACGGATGACACATCGGAGCATCTGCAATACTCGACTGAGCATACCTGTGCAACCCGATCGAGTATCAAGCAGTGGTGAGCACGCTCACCTATTATTAATAATAACCTCTTGACTATAAGGCATTGACCAAAATGAAAAATCATCAGTTTTACCAAAACAGCCGACAAACAATTGTTATGGTCAAAATCGGCAATAATAGCTTTTATCTTATATCTATGGAGGCCAATAGGCTCAGTTTGAAGGTAATAGGCCTACCATTCCATGTGACACTACTAAAAAAGAAAAAGCAAAAAAAATAATAAACATTTTTTGAGATGTTTTGCATATCAAAATGGCCATTTTAATACCTGCCTAGTAGCCACGTCACGGCAATCTCATTGTACTGGGTCCTACTCTATTTTACTATATCTCTCTGGGTTTTAAAACCTACATGTATGGGCAAAGAGAGACCCATCATTAAGGGATAAAAACACCTGTGGCTAATGAGGGAGGGGGGCCTGGAAGCACAGTCAGTTAAATAGACATAATCCACACACATTACAAACACAAAAAAAGACTTACATGCCAAAGCTTGAAACTACTAAAAAAGAAAAAAGCAAAAAAATACAATAACATTTTTTTGAGATGTTTTGCATATAAAAATTTCCATTTTAATAAATGCACAGTAGCTATGAGTAGGACCCAGTACAATGAGATTACCGTGACGTGGCTACTGGGCAAGTATTGTTTTTTCTTTTTTAGTAGTTTCAAGATTTGGCATGTAAGTCTTTTTTGTCTGTTTCTAACATTCCAAGTACCAATACTGGTGACTCATGTGGCAAAAGGGTCTCTAGGGCTTCTCTGTAAAAAAAGCTAATACTACTTCTGTGTTCCCTATCACTAGGACCTTGATTTAAAAAATCCAATTTCTTTGTCGCTCCATTGGGAGACCCAGACAATTGGGTGTATAGGCTATGCCTCCGGAGGCCGCACAAAGTATTACACTAAAAGTGTAAAGCCCCTCCCCTTCTGCCTATACACCCCCCGTGCTCCCACGGGCTCCTCAGTTTTTTGCTTTGTGCGAAGGAGGCAGACCTGCACACATAGCTCCACAGATTAGTCAGCAGCAGCTGCTGACTATGTCGGATGGAAGAAAAGTGGGCCCATATAGGGCCCCCAGCATGCTCCCTTCTCACCCCACTCTTGTCGGCGGTGTTGTTAAGGTTGAGGTATCCATTGCGGGTACGGAGGCTGGAGCCCACATGCTGTTTTCCTTCCCCATCCCCTTTAGGGCTCTGGGTGAAGTGGGATCCTATCGGTCTCCAGGCACTGAGACCGTGCTCCATCCACAGCTCCTGAGGACCCTGCTGGATAGGAGCCGAGTATCGTTCAGGGACATGGCCCTGCTACTTTGAGGTACTCTGTGTCCCCGTGGGGACTGCGCACAGCAACACTCCAGCATTGCTGGGTGTGCTAGTGCACCGGGGACCGCGGCGCTGACCGCGTTTGTGCCATTATACACTGCAGCATTGCTGAGTGTGTTACTGTATGGGGACTACCGCGCTGACCGCCGCTGCCATTGTTATACATGCGGCACGGCTGGGACTGTTAGTGCGCCGGGGACTCTGCGCTGGCCGCGCTTATACGGCGGCCGCGCTCATAACTCGAGTCCCCGGCTTTTGGGCCTAGTCTCTTTTTCTTCCCGCCCCCAGCCCTGCCAGTCAGGGGAAGAGCGGGACGCTGTACAGCACGGCAGCACTGAGGGCTGGAGCATGCTTTGCATACTCCACCCCCCTCACTGTGCACAGTGGGGCACCAGTTCCCGCACTTTCTGGGTCACGCCCACGGCTCCCTCCTCTCCTCAGGACGCCGGCAGCCATTCCTGTCAGCTCCTCGGACGCTGCAGAGGGGAGACAAGCTCTGGGGGACCCAGGCAGGGATTCTGGTGGCCACACAACCGCTTTAAGCGGGCGGTAAGCAGCACCTCAGGTGCTGGCCCCACTTGGTGCAGAAGTGTATTTATAGTTTATATGTTTACAGGCTATACTTTACACTGTATGGTGCACAGCTGATTTCTGGCTATATACCCTGTTGTGTTGCTCAAAGGAGACAACAGCATGGCGCCCACAAGAAGCAGGGGTGCCAAAACACAGGCTTACTATGCTGCCTGCACCGCATGTACAACCTCGCTACCGGCAGGTTCCACTGACCCTCATTGTGTGCACTGCTCGGCCCCTGTGGCACTTACTCAGCCGGAGCCTCTGCTAAGGGGGGCCCAGGGGGAACAACCAGCTAACACTGTCCAGGTGACAGGGACGGAGTTTGCAGTTTTTACTGACAGACTTTCTGAGACTATGGCCAAGATTCTAGAAGCTTTGCAGTCCAGACCGGTATCTCAGACCATGGGCACTGTGGAATCACTGCCCCCTGGTTCCCCTCAGTCGGAACAACAATGTTCCCCCGGGGTGTCTCATAGTTCCCAGGGTGAGGTCTCGAACACGGACCGCAGCCCCAGACCACCTAAGCGAGCTCGCTGGGAAATCCCCTCGACCTCAAGACTCTGTTCAGGGTCTCAGAGGGATGACTCTCTGTATGATGAAGCGGAGGTAGCTGATCAGGATTCTGATCCTGAGGCCGCTCTCAACCTTGATACTCCTGATGGTGACGCCATAGTGAATGATCTTATCGCGTCCATACATCAAATGTTGGATATTTCTCCCTCGGCTCCTCCAGCGGAGGAGTCAGCCTCTCAGCAGGAGAAATTCCGTTTCAGGTTCCCCAAGCGTACAACGAGTATGTTTCTGGATCACTCCGATTTCAGAGAGGCAGTCCAGAAACACCGAGTTTGTCCAGATAAGCGTTTTCCCAAGCGCCTTAAGGATACACGTTATCCCTTCCCCCCTGACGTGGTCAAGGGCTGGACTCAGTGTCCCAAGGTGGATCCTCCAATCTCCAGACTGGCGGCTAGATCCTTAGTTGCAGTTGAAGATGGGGCTTCGCTCAAGGATGCCACTGACAGACAGATGGAGCTCTGGTTGAAATCCATCTATGAAGCTATCGGCGCGTCTTTTGCTCCAGCATTCGCAGCCGTATGGGCACTCCAAGCTATCTCAGCGGGTCAAGCGCAAATTGACGCACTCACACGTACGTCTGCGCCGCAAGTGGCGTCCATAACTTCTCAAACGTCGGCATTTGCGTCCTACGCTATTAATGCTGTCCTGGACTCTGCGAGCCGTACGGCGGTTGCAGCCGACAATTCGGTGGCAATACGCAGGGCCTTGTGGCTACGGGAATGGAAGGCAGATTCGGCTTCCAAAAAGTCCTTAACCGGTTTGCCAATTTCTGGCGACCGTTTGTTTGGTGAGAGGCTGGATGAGATCATCAAACAATCCAAGGGAAAGGAAACATCCTTACCCCAGGCCAAACCAAAATTACCCCAACAGAGGGGGGGACAGTCGAGGTTTCAGTCCTTTCGGGGTGCTGGCAGGTCCCAATTCTCCTCGTACAAAAGGCCTCAGAAGGATCAGAGGAACTCCGATCCATGGCGGTCTAAGTCACGCCCTAAAAGGACCGCTGGAGGTGCCGCTACCAAGGCGGCTTCCTCATGACTTACGGCCTCCTCACACCGCATCCTCGGTCGGTGGCAGGCTCTCCCGCTTTTCCGACATTTGGCTGCCACAGGTAAAAGACCGTTGGGTGAGAGACATCCTGTCTCACGGTTACAGGATAGAGTTCAGCTCTCGTCCTCCGACTCGATTTTTCAGAACATCTCCGCCTCCCGAGCGAGCCGATGCTCTTCTGCAGGCGCTGGGCACTCTGAAGGCAGAAGGAGTGGTGGTTCCTGTTCCTCTTCAGCAACAGGGTCACGGTTTTTACTCCAACCTGTTTGTGGTTCCAAAGAAGGACGGGTCTTTCCGTCCTGTCCTGGACCTAAAACTGCTCAACAAACACGTAAAGACCAGGCGGTTCCGGATGGAATCCCTCCGCTCCGTCATCGCCTCAATGTCCCAAGGAGATTTCCTTGCATCGATCGATATCAAAGATGCTTATCTCCACATACCGATTGCTCCAGAGCATCAGCGCTTCCTGCGCTTCGCCATAGGAGACGAACACCAGTTCGTGGCACTGCCGTTCGGCCTGGCGACAGCCCCACGGGTTTTCACCAAGGTCATGGCTGCAGTGGTTGCGGTCCTCCACTCTCAGGGTCACTCGGTGATCCCTTACTTAGACGATCTGCTGGTCAAGGCTCCCTCTCAAGAGGCATGCCAGCACAGCCTGAGCATTGCTATAGAGACTCTCCAGAGTTTCGGGTGGATCATCAATTTTCCAAAGTCAAATCTGACACCGGCCCAATCGCTGACATATCTTGGCATGGAGTTTCATACCCTCTCAGCGATAGTGAAGCTTCCGCTGAACAAGCAGCGTTCACTACAGACAGGGGTGCAATCTCTCCTTCAAGGTCAGTCACACCCCTTGAGGCGCCTCATGCACTTCCTGGGGAAGATGGTGGCAGCAATGGAGGCAGTCCCTTTCGCGCAGTTTCACCTGCGTCCTCTTCAATGGGACATCCTACGCAAATGGGACAGGAAGCCGACGTCCCTCGACAGGAACGTCTCCCTCTCTCAGGCAGCCAAAGCTTCCCTTCGGTGGTGGCTTCATCCCACTTCATTATCGAAGGGGAAATCCTTCCTACCCCCATCCTGGGCGGTGGTCACGACGGACGCGAGTCTGTCAGGGTGGGGAGCAGTTTTTCTCCACCACAGGGCTCAGGGTACGTGGACTCGACAAGAGTCCTCACTTCAGATCAATGTTCTGGAGATCAGGGCAGTGTATCTGGCCCTCAAAGCGTTCCAGCAGTGGCTGGAAGGCAAGCAGATCCGAATTCAGTTGGACAACTCCACAGCGGTGGCTTACATCAACCACCAAGGAGGAACATGCAGTCGGCAAGCCTTCCAGGAAGTCCGGCGGATTTTGATGTGGGTGGAAGCCACGGCCTCCACCATCTCCGCAGTTCACATCCCGGGCGTGGAAAACTGGGAAGCAGATTTTCTCAGTCGCCAGGGCATGGACGCAGGGGAATGGTCCCTTCACCCGGACGTGTTTCAGGAGATCTGTTGCCGCTGGGGGATGCCGGACGTCGACCTAATGGCGTCCCGGCACAACAACAAGGTCACGGCATTCATGGCACGTTCTCACGATCACAGAGCTCTGGCGGCAGACGCCTTAGTTCAGGATTGGTCGCAGTTTCAACTCCCTTATGTGTTTCCTCCGCTGGCACTGTTGCCCAGAATGTTACGCAAGATCAGGGCCGACTGCCGCCGCGCCATCCTCGTCGCTCCAGACTGGCCGAGGAGGTCGTGGTACCCGGATCTGTGGCATCTCACGGTCGGCCAACCGTGGGCACTACCAGACCGACCAGACTTGCTGTCTCAAGGGCCGTTTTTCCATCTGAATTCTGCGGCCCTCAACCTGACTGTGTGGCCATTGAGTCCTGGATCTTAGCGTCTTCAGGATTATCTCAAGAGGTCATTGCCACTATGAGACAGGCTAGGAAACCAACGTCCGCCAAGATCTACCACAGGACGTAGAAAATATTCCTGTCGTGGTGCTCTGATCAGGGTTTTTCTCCCTGGCCATTTGCCTTGCCCACTTTTCTGTCCTTTCTTCAATCCGGATTGGAAAAAGGTTTGTCGCTTGGCTCCCTTAAGGGACAAGTCTCTGCGCTCTCTGTGTTTTTTCAGAAGCGCTTGGCCAGACTTCCACAGGTACGCACGTTCCTGCAGGGGGTTTGTCACATCGTCCCTCCTTACAAACGTCCGTTGGAACCATGGGATCTGAACAGGGTGCTGATGGTTCTTCAGAAACCACCGTTCGAGCCAATGAGGGATATTTCTCTCGCACGCCTTTCACAGAAAGTGGTTTTCCTAGTAGCAGTCACTTCACTTCGGAGAGTGTCTGAGCTAGCAGCATTGTCATGCAAAGCCCCTTTCCTGGTGTTTCACCAGGACAAGGTGGTTCTGCGTCCGGTTCCGGAATTTCTCCCTAAGGTGGTATCCCCTTTTCATCTCAATCAGGATATCTCCTTACCCTCTTTTTGCCCTCATCCAATTCACCAATGTGAAAAGGATTTGCACTTGTTAGATCTGGTGAGAGCACTCAGACTCTACATTTCTCGTACGGCGCCCCTGCGCCGCTCGGATGCACTCTTTGTCCTTGTCGCTGGCCAGCGTAAAGGGTCACAGGCTTCCAAATCAACCCTGGCTCGGTGGATCAAGGAACCAATTCTCGAAGCTTACCGTTCTGCTGGGCTTCCGGTTCCCTCAGGGCTGAAGGCCCATTCTACCAGAGCCGTGGGTGCGTCCTGGGCTTTGAGGCACCAGGCTACGGCTCAGCAGGTGTGTCAGGCGGCTACCTGGTCGAGCCTGCACACTTTCACGAAACACTATCAGGTGCATACCTATGCTTCGGCGGATGCCAGCCTAGGTAGGCGAGTCCTTCAGGCGGCGGTTGCCCACCTGTAGGACGGAGCCGTTACGGCTCTATTATGAGGTATTATTTACCCACCCAGGGACTGCTTTTGGACGTCCCAATTGTCTGGGTCTCCCAATGGAGCGACAAAGAAGAAGGGAATTTTTTTTACTTACCGTAAATTCCTTTTCTTCTAGCTCCAATTGGGAGACCCAGCACCCGCCCCTGTTTTTTTGTGTACCCATGTTGTTCATGTTGAATGGTTTCAGTTCTCCGATATTCCTTCGGATTGAATTTACTTTAAACCAGTTTATAATTTTTTTCCTCCTTCTTGCTTTTGCACCAAAACTGAGGAGCCCGTGGGAGCACGGGGGGTGTATAGGCAGAAGGGGAGGGGCTTTACACTTTTAGTGTAATACTTTGTGCGGCCTCCGGAGGCATAGCCTATACACCCAATTGTCTGGGTCTCCCAATTGGAGCTAGAAGAAAAGGAATTTACGGTAAGTAAACAAAATTCCCTTCTTTGCCCTCTTTATGCCATAATAAAATATCACTGGAATTGTAAGTCCTTGTATAATACCATAGCTGGGAATCCAAAGAGAATTTCATCCTGCCTGTTCTAGTTATCTTTCAGTGCATACTCTTATTGAATTGTCCTCCTCCTCCTCACCATTACAATTAGGTCGCCCACAACTGCATCTTCCCGGATTTCGGCCTCATACTCCTCCAGGCTGAAGATGGGCTTGTTGTCATTTACATCGGTGATGTTGACCACGAGAACAGTGACGTCGCTCAGGGGCGGAGAACTCGTCCTTGTGCCTTCGACTGACAGGTAATACTGATGCTGAGACTCATAATCCAACTTCTTGTTCAAGTATAACTTGCCTGTGACAGAAATCAAAAGTTCTGAGAATATAACAGGAACGTAAACAAGGAACAAGTAAAAAAGGTCATAATCAATAAAAGATAGGAATTGCTCCACACATAGTGATCAAGGATTGGTCCGTCTTGGGTCAAGAAGTCTTGGAGATGCTAGGTTTGATATTTGATGTGTTTTATTGCAGCTCACCTCCAGTAAAGTGATTGAAGCTTGGTTGCATTATTCCTACACACTACCCATGAACACACAACCACTAGCCCCTTTAAGTACAAGTATTTTGTCTTCCCTTAAGTTATTCCATGCAGAATTGTTTTATGATGAGACGGAAAATTCAAAGCTTTCTCGTGACGTATTACTCTACATTTCCCAAGAAATCAAGTAAGACTAAAGCATAAACTACTGGTTTGGCTAGTTTACAACAATAAGATTATGCCTATAGGGATTGAAGATTTTTTTCAATGTTGGTGCCCGGGGTGCCAAAACAATGTGCCCTCCTCCCATCCACACACACACAAATTTGACCTAATTTCTGTAGTTCTGTAACTCTAAACTTCTAAACAGACAGACCACCCTACCTGTATCATGCAGAAGGAACATCCCATTTTCATTCCCACTCAAGATTTCATAAGTGATCTTTGCTTTCTCGTCTAAATCTTGAGTCAACTCTGCCAGATTCAAGAGCTCTGACGCTACAGCCTGGTTTTCCGGCACCAATATCAATTTTTCAGGGTTTCCAAAGACCGATCTGTAATAACTCAGAGACACTACAGATACTGAAATGGGTAGACATGTTGAAAGAGGTCGGGGCAAGCCGCGGTCAGAGGCACAGATGGTCAACTCAATCACTTGGTCTTCCATGTTTTCTAGAGGCTTCTCAAGATAAACCACTCCAGTGTTTTCATCTACAGTGAATAGTCCATCGGCAGAGTTTTTGAGTGAATATCGAACTTCAGAATTCACACCTAGAGAACAAAACCAACAGAACAATATTATTCTCGCTAAGAAGAATGCTCAAAGAATGCACTTGACATGATGATGCCCCCACACACAGACATAAAGAAACATTTGTTCAGTCAAGGTAATTCTAGTTATCCAACCAAATCCCATCTTAGAATTTGCCCAATGACATCTAATTTTTGACTCTCAAGTACAGTATCATAATTCTATTACCTTCATCAGGATCTTTTGCAAAAACCACTGCAACCGGAGTCTTCAAAGTAGTGTTGTCAAAAACAGTGACTGAGTAGTGGTCCATGGAGAACGCAGGGCTATTATCATTAATGTCGTCTAAATAAATGATGACGTCTGCTTGACACGACAGTCCTCCTCCATCTATGGCCTTTGCAATCATGTGATAAGAGGCTTTCTTCTCTCTGTCCAGTGGGGCCAATGTTGTAAGCTCACCTGTTGGACATGAAAAAACAGTAAGGCACAATTCATAAGTTGTGGGTTTTTTGTGTTACTTTCTGTTATCTTTTGAGGTATTCACTTCTAATTATTGCCCCGATTCATCAAAATGTGCTTCATGAATTTGGCGCAAAGTCAAAAAAGAACTTCTTTCTTGTCATGAACTGTTTTTGAGACTGTTTAGAGTGAAAAGTCATATCTTTTTCAAAATGCAGAGATTAAGATGCGACTTTTGGGAAACGTGCATAAAACTACACCAGGGGAAGATAGGAGTAGAGTTGCACCATATTATTTTTTTAGTTTTTGAAAAGCTATAATTGATGAAGTAGCCTAAAACATCGGAATCAATAAACTAACAGAAAGCAAAAAAAAATTATATAAAAAAATAGATTAGCACTAGTGATGAGGGAGCACGACCATGTTCAGGGGCTCGATACTCGTAACTAGTGATGAGCGAGCACTACCATGCTTGAGTGCTCGGTACTTGTAATTAGTGATGAGCGATCACTACCATGCTTGAGTGCTCGGTACTTGTAACTAGTGATGAGCGAGCACTACCATGCTCGGGTGCTCGGTACTCGTAACTAGTGATGAGCGAGCACTATCATGCTCGGGTGCTCGGTACTCATGTTAAGGGGGTCAAGGCTACGCCACCCCTGCAGAAGTGGCCAGCACACAGGAAGGTTCATAAAATGTATTGGTCTGTATTGCATATTTTGGTAAATGGCCACAAGGTGGCGAGGTGGCCTATTGACTGCTTTCCTGACACCTTTAGGTAATAAGGGGGTAAGAGAGAGGAGGGAGTCAGAGTATAAATAAGACTGGATGTAGAAGGAGGGCAGGAGTGTCCCCAGTAGGAGGAAGAGATAACAAGCCCAAGACATTTGATATAGAAGATCCTAAGGGTCAACCCTTTGACACCGGACACGCGGGGTCCTGCTTGTTAGAGGACTGTTTTAACTGCGTCCCCAGAAGAGTCCAGACGTTTGGAGTGGCATCTGTCTTTCCTGGATTGAAAACCCTATGAAGTTTCCTGCAAGACCAAAGGTCAGTGGGCTCTTAAAGGAGAAGAGTAGATCCTGGCCAGAAGCATGGGCGGAAGAGTGCTGTCGAAATAAGCCACTTCACTAGCGTAAGCTAAATCCCTGTGGGTGGTACAGAGTGGCTAAAGGACTTTTTGAATCGGCTAGAGCAGTGTGACGTCAGATGGGAGAATGAGGGGCCTAGTAGTATCCGAAGGAGCTCAGGTGCCAGGAAAGTGGTCGGCCGGTAAATTCTATCATTGAAGGAGGGAACCCCATTGGGGTCAGAAGTGGTGCCCGTGTCATGCGAGTCAAAAGTATCCCTGTAATGAAATCAAGTAAACTTCCACTGTTTGAAGAAAGTATATTTGTGTCTGATTTATTGACTCAGTGGAAGAATGGACTGTGGCAAAAGCATCCCTGCAGTGGAGTGGCGACCGGGACACAAGAGGTTACCGAACGGCTGTGCTGCGGCTTAGCAACCCCTGTACACACAACTACTACTGCATCCCCTAACCGCTTTACACTTGTAATTAGTGATGAGCGAGCACTACCATGCTCGGTTGCTCAGTACTCATAATTAGTGATGAGCGAGCACTACCAAGCTCAGGTGCTCACTACTCATAACTAATGATGAGCGAGCATTACTATGCTCAGGTGCTCAGTATTCGTAACTAGTGATGAGCGAGCACTACCATGCACGGAACTTGTAACTAATGATGGGCGAGTGTGCTCGCCACTGCTCGATATTCAGCCGAGCATCTGGGTGCTCGGGTACGCTGAGTGCTCAGCCGAGTATCGCGGGTGCTCGGACGCGTTGTTCATGAAACATCCGACACAAAAAGCAGGCTCCCATCAGTGATTTAGCGGAGCCAGCATCCCAGTGAGAGACACGCAGTCAGAATGGCTCTCATTGGTGGTAAAAACAACATTTTAGGATGCAGCGTGTTAAAAAAAAATTTCTGCCCACCCTGCCCCAGAAATGCTCTGTTTATGGCTGGCTGTATATGAGCAGAGAACCGAACTGCCCAATCCTTGACTTCCATTATACTCATTACTCGAGTTGGCCCCTTCAGAGTGTCTGACCTGCTTGACTCGAGTAAAGAGCACCCAAACATTTTAGTGCATGCCCATCATTGCTTACTCGTAACAAACAGTTGGATGCTCAGATGGGCGCGATTCAAGTACCTGAATATAATGGAAGTCAATGGGGTACATATTCCAGAAAAATGTTTATTTCCTGGAAAAATGCTTGAAACCCCCATTGACTTCCATTACGCTCAATATTCGAGTTGCGCCCATCCGAGCATCCAACTGCTCTTTACAAGTACCAAGCACACGAGCATGGTAGTGCCTGCTAATCAGTACTAGTGAACACACATAAATTAGACTGAAAAAAAAGATGTACCGTAAATAGATTCATGAATTGGGTGCAAACAAGCAAAAATCACAAAACACACAAATCTAGACAAAACAAACAATCTAAGGTAATGATGAATCGGGGCCTAATGACTTGCTATTTGCTATATAGAGCAACAACAATTACGAGGAACACATTTCTGCTAAATTTCCAGCATAGCATAACTAGCTTTTCAACACTGAATGGGATCTTCATAATGACGACCACCTTCAGTCTTGTATTTGGGAGGGGATAATGCAGTCAGACCCAGACGTGGAATAATTTTGACCATGGGCGCATATTTTTTGTTGTTCTTTAAATAGGAAGATAGGACTAACCGCAGCCAGACATTGTCCTAACCCCACTAAAAACTGAGGATTTGGCTTACTTTTATCTTAAGTGTATAGCCAGCTCAAAGGTGGCCATACTCATTAGATATCTGTTGGCCAGTGCTATCCCTCCAATCCTTTCACAAACATATTTTCTAGCTTAGAGTTCTGGCGCGGCTTATCTCTCATGAAACGAAGAATCTGATATCCAATATGCCTGATCCATCTTACCTCCAACATTTGGTCATGGGGAGAGTCAGGATACTAAACATATGGACACTAGATGTGTAGTTCCCAACATTTCTTTTGCAAAAATAGGGACCCACCCTGCTCAATAATGCCCCCAGCCTACCCAAGCATGGCCACTTTTTGGCTAGGCTTACATAAAATTTATCTTTATGGCTTTGAGATACCCCAAATTTGCTGGGATGTGTCTTCAAATTCAGGACATATTGATGGTTTTCCAGCCGAAACAAAAAATCGGGCATATTGAAGTCTATCATGCCTGATCCTTTTTTCCCCAGAACATCTATTGTTGGGAAAACTAGGGACATCTCCCTACACAATAGATTGAACAATTGTCTTATATATATGACTGCCTTATGTTATATAAAAGGGTTTAACGGGAACCTGTCATCAGATTTTGGCCTTCTAAACTAAACTTAGAACCTTAAGCAGCACCTGTGCTGCATTCCATGAAGGTGCACGCTACCCCTGACCCCCCTGTAGACCCCAAAAATACCTTTATAAAATATCGTGCCATGTATGTATTGTCCGGTCAGATGGGCGTCCTAATCTGCACCTCTTGTCCCTCCTTCTGCCATCCTCCTGAGCTGATTGACATGGATGATGTCTCAGACGCCATCCACGTAGGTTGGCAAAATCTACATATTCCCGTCTCACGCAACTGCACTTCGCTCTGCCCTATTGTGGGCAGATCCAAAAGCATAGGTGCACCTGCGCGAACCATTGAATTCTCTGCGCAGACGCAAGATTTTGCCCGGGGATATGGATGAAGCGGATGATGTCATCCACATCGCAGGTCAAAATCTCACGCCTGCGCAGAGAACGCGACGTTTCACGCAGGCGCACCTATGTTTTCAGCTCTGCCCGCAATGGGGCAAAGTAAAGTGCAAGTGAAGTGCGAGCCTGGAATATGTCTGCACAGGCGCGAGATTTTGCCCACCTACGAGGATGGCGTCTGAGGCATAGGAGGAGGGCGAAAAGAGGGACAGGAGGCGCAGATTAGGACGCCCATCAGACCGGATAATTTACATTCAGGGTGAGAGATTTTATAAAGGTATTTTTGGAGTCAACGGCGGGGGGGGGGGGGGGTGACGTGCACCTTTATAGAATGCAGCACAGGCGCTGCTTAACACTAGAACTACTGGACTCGTGACACCTATATAGAAATACATAGTGCAAAGTAGTCAAAATGATTACCACAGTAGTTCTAGTGTTAAGGTGCGTTTTAGTTTAGAAGGCCAAAATCTGGTCACAGGTTCCCTTTAAACTGCAAATAAAAGATTCAGAAAATGTGGATGCCCATGCAGCAGAGAAACAGAGCACTGGATTTAGGGAAATACCTACCAGTATATGGATCCAGTCGGAACAGATCATCTCCAAGCCCATAGAGTCCATACGAGATCATGGCATTATTACCGATATCAGAGTCTCTGGCTGATATCTTGAGGATAAATACACCAGGAGGGGCATCTTCGGCTACTCTTGCTGTATAAACCATCTGATAAAAAGAGAAGTATCTTAGTTTTTTTCTTAATTCTCCATGGAAGCAATTCAACCGTTTCAGGAATGTGAAATCCTAAACAAAGCTGAATAAGAGCGTCTGTTCTGCAATGTGCTGTTATTTCTAGCTGAGCGGGGACTCGGTATCTCCTACTTACTGAGGGGAAAAAGAACAATCCAGCCAGGTTCTCCATGCACTCAAACAAGACACGTATCAAGATGCCACTGCTTATTATCAGGGGGATCAGAGCGCCTCGCCTTGACAGCCCCTTTCATGTGCAATTTTTGGAATCAGCCAAAACAAAAAGGAAATTTCAGGCACCAGAGAGCTGGATCTTCTTATCTCGCAATGTCATGCCAGAGGGTTATGAAAAATGTGGTATCACAGAAACGTGGCAGATTGCTGTCTTTAAGATATCTTCTTCATTTGCAGCTTATGAGCTATAATCCACTGTATAACCATCTTCAAAATGTCTGAAAAATGAATTTTTGATCCAAGACTACTGGTAGAGTCATGCATATTGCTGAGGCTTAAAGAAACGAGTGTGCAAAATTGATGCGCCACATTATGTCTACCGGTAGGTCCAGTATAAGAGCGTGTGTGAGTGATAACACTTAAGGGTGCTTTACACGTTGCGACATCGCTACTGCGATCTCGTCGGGGTCAAATCGAAAGTGACGCACATCCGGCGCCGGTAACTACGTCGCAACGTGTAAAGCCTAGAAGCACGGATAAACGATCGCAAAAGCGTTGAAAATCGGTGATCTGTGTAGCGTCGGTCATTTCCATAATTTCGCTGCAGCGACAGGTACGATGTTGTTCCTCGTTCCTGCGGCAGCACACATCGCTGTGTATGAAGCTGCAGAAGCGAGGAACATCTCCTACCTGCGTCCCGGCTGCAATGCGGAAGGTCGTAGGTGGGTGGGATGTTTACGTCCTGCTCATCTTCGCCCCTCCGCTGCTATTGGCCGCCTGCCATGTGACGTCGCTGTGACGCCGCACGACCCACCCCCTTAGGAAGGAGGCGGGTCGCCGGCCAGAGCGACGTCGCAGAGCAGGTAAGTGCGTGTGAAGCTGCCGTAGCGATAATGTTTGCTACGGCAGCTATTACAAGATATCGCATGTGCGACAGGGACGGGTACTATCGTGCTAGGCATCGCTACCATCGGCTTGCGATGTCGTAGTGTGCAAAGTACCCTTAAGGCTATGTGCCCACGTGGCACTTTTTTGGCATTTTTTTCTACAGTTTTTCCTTGCTTATTTTAATCAATAAAAGCAAGGAAAAAATACCCCAGCCGGGCAAAATCTTACACACGCTGCTTCTTTTTTTCCTTGCAGATTTTGTTGCTGAAAAAAGAAGCAGCGTGTCAATTGTTTCTGCGTTTTTTTTCTGCATTTGCTTTATCACTACAGGAGATTAAATTGCAGCACTTCGCCTCATACACCGTGCATACTCCATGGTGTGTGAGGTTCTCTGTAGCTCAGTAACCTGGGTCATCATGGTGACAACCCAGGGTTACCATGACAGCGATCGTGTCCCTGTGATCACATTACAGGAACCCGATTGCCAGGGAGAGGTAAACGATTCCTCTCCTCACCTCCTGAATGCTGGGACCGCATTGATCTCAGAATTCAGGGGGATAAACTACCGAGGGGCAGCTGGAGATCCAGCAGCGATCGCAGGGGTACAGCGCCTGAACCCCTGCGATCGCCTAGACTGAAAAATGTACAAAAAGAAACAGGAAAAAACAAGCAAACGCAATAAAAAAAATGTACGTTTTTTCTGCCAAAACATGCTTTCTTATGTGTAGAAAAGAAGCACACAAAAAGCAACGTGGGCACATAGACTTAAGGCTACTTTACACGCTGCGACTCGCTAGTGATGTCGCTGCCGATCGCACCCGCCCCCGTCGTTTGTGCGTCACGGGCAAATCGCTGCCCGTGGTGCACAACATCGTTAGTCCCCTTCACACGTCGTTACCTGCCTAGCGATGTCGCTGTGGCTGGCGAACATCCTCTTTTCTCAGGGGGCGGTTCGTGCAACGTCACAGCGGCGTCACACGGCAGGCGGCCAATAGAAGTGGAGGGGCGGAGAGCAGCCGAAGGAAAGACACGCCCACCTCATTGCCGGAGGACACAGATACGGTGTTCGTCGTTCCTGGGGTGTCACATGTAGCGATGTGTGCTGCCTCAGGAACGACGAACAACCTGCGTCCAGCACCAGCAACAATATTTGGGATTAGAACGACGTGTCAACGATAACCGATTAGGTGAGTATTTTTGATCGTTAACACTCGCTCGTAGGTGTCACACACAACGACGTCACTAACGAGGCTGGATGTGCGTCACAAATTCCGTGACACCAACGACATCTCGTTAGCGATGTTGTTGCGTGTAAATGGGCCTTTAATGTATCACCCCTGCTCCCCATTCACACCTGTAACACTAATGAGTCACATGACATCGGGGAGGGAAAATGGCTAATTGGGTACAATTTGACCATTTTCATTTAGGGGTGCACTCACTTTTGTTGCCAGTGGTTTAGACATTATTGACTGTGTGTTGAGTAATTTAGAGGGCACCACATTTACACTGTTATACAAGCTGCACACTGACTACTGCACATTGTATCACAGGGTCATATCTTCATTGTGGTCCCATGAAAAGATATGATAAAATATTTACAAAAAACAGAGGGGTGTACTCAGTTTCTGTGCTATAATGTATTAGCAACACCAGCATCTCTGTCCCACTGCCCATTTTCTCCTTCCAATTCCTCTCTTTTTCTTCCCTATCCCCTCAACATAAATATGTAACGTGCTCCCTAAGTGAGGGGCTAAATCAGCTTAATTGAAAGGATCATTACAGATGGCCGGGGGAGAAGAAGAGACTGATAAGTGGAAGAAAAGGCATGTCTCTTAAATAAAATATAATAAAAAGCTTCTTACATTTGCCTAAACTATTAATTTATGGGGAAAAAATTAAGCACCAGTTACCTTAAAAAGTGAAACTTTAGCATGCCACGTTTTTTTTCCTGGTGTAAATGCCACTGTTCTCCAGAATCGGTCGATATTTTTCCTTTGTTCCTGTTCCTCTCAATTCCTGAGATATATGGCCTCCTCTCTATTCCTGAGATATGGCCCCCCTCTCTATTCCTGAGATATGGCCCCCCTTTCTATTCCTGAGATATGGCCCCCCTCTCTATTCCTGAGATATGGCCCCCCTCTCTATTCCTGAGATATGGCCTCCTCTATTCCTGAGATATGGCCCCCCTCTCTATTCCTGAGATATGGCCCCCCTTTCTATTCCTGAGATATGGCCCCCCTCTCTATTCCTGAGATATGGCCCCCCTTTCTATTCCTGAGATATGGCCCCCCTTTCTATTCCTGAGATATGGCCCCCCTTTCTATTTCTGAGATATGGCCCCCCTTTCTATTCCTGAGATATTGCCCCCCTCTCTATTCCTGAGATACGGCCCCCTCTCTATTCCTGAGATATGGCCCCCCCTTTCTATTCCTGAGATATGGCCTCCTCTCTATTCCTGAGATATGGCCCCCTCTCTATTCCTGAGATATGGCCCCCCTTTCTATTCCTGAGATATGGCCTCCTCTCTATTCCTGAGATATGGCCCCCTCTCTATTCCTGAGATATGGCCCCCTCTCTATTCCTGAGATATGGCCCCCCTTTCTATTCCTGAGATATGGCCTCCTCTCTATTCCTGAGATATGGCCCCCTCTCTATTCCTGAGATATGGCCCCCCTTTCTATTCCTGAGATATGGCCCCCTCTCTATTCCTGAGATATGGCCCCCTCTCTATTCCTGAGATATGGCCCCCTCTCTATTCCTGAGATATGGCCCCATCTCTATTCCTGAGATATTAAGAAGAAAAACTCCGGCACACAATTGTGGTGAAAAATTTTTTTTTTAAGTTGTTTATTGTTGTAATTTCAGTATTATTAACGTTTCGGCTAATGCCTTTTTCGAAACTGAAATATGTAAAAACAGAACAAAATGGAACATCAGTACCGTGGGTTCATATTACAAATGCCACTGTTCTCCAGAATCGGTCGATATTTTTCCTTTGTTCCTATTCCTCTCAATTCCTGAGATATATGGCCTCCTCTCTATTCCTGAGATATGGCCCCCCTTTCTATTCTTGAGATATGGCCCCATTTCTATTCCTGAGATATGGCCCCATTTCTATTCCTGAGATATGGCCCCCTCTCTATTGCTGAGATATTGTCCCATTTCTATTTCTGAAATATGGCCCCATCTCTATTCCTGAGATATGGCCCCATCTCTATTCCTGAGATATGGCCCCATTTCTATTCCTGAGATATGGCCCCATTTCTATTCCTGAGATATGGCCCCATCTCTATTCCTGAGATATGGCCCCATCTCTATTCCTGAGATATGGCCCCCTCTCTATTCCTGAGATATGGCCCCATCTCTATTCCTGAGATATGGCCCCCCTCTCTATTGCTGAGATATTGTCCCATTTCTATTTCTGAAATATGGCCCCATCTCTATTCCTGAGATATGGCCCCCTCTCTATTCCTGAGATATGGCCCCCTCTCTATTCCTGAGATATGGCCCCCTCTCTATTCCTGAGATATGGCCCCTTCTACCCTGCATCAAATCTTTTTATCCAACTGGGTGTGGTCTTCATGACTACATCCATAGGGAAGTGTTGTGGACTATGCCCTCTTGGATAAAAAAACTAGGTTTACATAGGAGGAAGAGGGGGCCATATCTCAGGAATGGAGAGGAGCAGAAACAAAAGAAAAACATCGCCGGATTCAGGGAAAAGCTGTATTTACACCAGGTAAAGAAAAGAAACATATTTATGGCAAGTGACAGGTCCTTTTTAAGGTAACTTTTATTAAACTATATTTATTTAGATTAATTGTGTTGTAGGCTTAGTAGTGGTGTTTTTGTAGCTAAGGAATTGCCATATTTTAATAAAGACCTTGTTCAGACTTCGTTGTCAAACCTCAACACATTTATAGCCCTAGACTGTTGTATGGTTTAATTAACTTTAGCAACACATATTTTACCATATCGACCACTTACCTGCTGACAATCAGGAATATTATCATTGATGTCCAGCACGGTGATTTCCACATCAGTAGTTGCCTGGAATTTCCCATCAGAAGCCATCAAACTCAAGAAATGCCTCTCTGTTTCTTCCCTGTCCAAGGAGCTTTTAGATAAAATCACCCACTGGTTCCCAACTTCATTGATGCTGAAGAGGCCGTATGGGTCTCCGTCTGTCAACACAACATTATATTTTCCATTGATGACTACTATCTTTATAGACATTGTGTAAAGAAACGGAATAAGACTATGAAGAAGACCAAGTATTATTGTCATTCACATGAGAAGGTCTACAGGGGTTTTTTTTTCTTATTTTTCCTATTGGCTTTTGAAATAGAGGCGACCATATATATATATATTTTTCTTTTAATTACTCCAGTGGCTATTACAGATGATGTTTCATTCGTCTTAGAACATCTTGAACCAAGAGGAAAGGTAAGAAAAGACACACCTCTATATTATGGAAATGAGTCTAGCATGTGTCTTACCTGTTATGTAACACGTGACTTTCCTGTTGCTTTCAGTTATATCAATGTCCCACGTCTTGATAGTTGTGATGACTTGTCCTGGTTGACTGTTTTCAGCTATAGATCCCCGGTAGACCTGAGAGGTGAACCTTGGAGGGTTATCATTATCATCAGTGATAGTGACCTCTACTAGTGCTTCGGAAGAAAGACGTATTTTTTTGCCCAGATCTGATGCCACGACATAAAATCGGTAGACGTCTTCATCCTCACAGTCAAGCTCCTTAAGGGTTGTGATCCAACCATTGTTAGTATCAATGGTAAAGAACATATGGATCCCATTATTATCTCCTTTCAGACTGTAAACCACTATTCCATCATAGCCTGTATCCTGGTCATTGGCAGTAACCTGTATGACAGTGGTTCCTGCAGGCAAATTTTCCATTAATGAAGCTCGGTAAACATCTGACTCAAAAACCGGTTGATTGTCATTAATGTCCTTCACTTGAATGCTGACTGAAACTAAACTCACCAATTCTTTCCCCAAGTGAGGGCAGTTGGCCTGAACATCAATATGGTACCATTTGGTTGTCTCATGGTCTACACCCTTCTTCATTATCACTGCTCCCGTGTGCTTATCTAAACTAAACACCCCATCTTTATTACTTTCTGGGGTTGTTCCTTCCACCAGACTATAGACGATTGGATCTGCAGCCATTGCTTTCACCAAACCTAATTCAGTACCTGTGGGCAGATCTTCTGATGCTGAAAAACTATACAGTGGTTCTGTAAATTTGGGCAAAACGACCTCTGTTGGCACAACATGAAGATGAACAGGAACCAGTGAGCTCCAGTTGGGTGGTGCCCCGTCCTTTGCTACAACTGTGAAACTAATATCTTTATTTTCCAATCCAAAAAGACTTCTCCTGGCTATGATAGTACCATTGTAGGGATTAATCTGAACCAGATCTTCATCATATTTATCTATAGAGTATGTGATGTCAGCATTTTGTCCTTCATCAGCATCATAAGCGACCACCTGAATAATGGGCATTCCTTTACTTACATTAGATTGGACAGATAATACATACTCATTTGCTATAAACACTGGAGCATTGTCATTCTCGTCTGTGAGAATTATTTTGACTGTACAGAAAGAAGCTCTTCCTCCACCATCCGTAGCCATGACTTTAATAGCTATGAATCTCTCTGTCGCGTTCTCCCGATCCAATTTTCTTAGCGTTGCAATATGTCCTTTATTATCTATTGAAAAAATTTCCAAAGCCAGCTTATTTATTATAGTATAATTTACAGTTCCATAAAGTCCTTCATCAGGATCGTTTGCTTCCACTTCAACCACAGTTGTCCCAATTTCTGCATTTTCGGCAAGTTCCACCTCATACGCATCCTGTTGGAAGAACGGGGCATGCTTGTTTGCATGGGTGACATTGACATATACTGGTACAACATCCCTGTAGACACCATCTGAGGCCGAGACTTGTAACTGGTAAGACACATTTAAACTGCTTCGACAAAGGTTCGAAAGGGATATAACTCCAGATGCCTTGTTTATGGTGAAATGTCGATGTTGATTACCTGAAAGGATCAGGTATTCAAGCTTTCCAGCATCAATATTATCCATGTCAAGAGCTTGGACTTTTACCACAATATGTCCACAATTGGCCAGTTCACTTACGTTGGTTTCATACTGCTCTTGCCTGAATTTTGGAGGGTTGTCGTTGACATCAGTAACATTTATGATGACCAGAGCATCTGAGTACAGAGGAGGAACACCATTATCTGTGGCTCTCACTTTGAGTTTAAAATGACGGGTGGTTTCATAATCCAGCTCTTGGGTGGTAGAGATTTCACCCGTTTTGTGGTTTATATGGAAGTATTCATGGGTTCCTTCTGTGTCATTTCCTATAATGTGATATGAGACCTCTTGGTTTTTTCCTGAGTCTTGATCTGAAGCTAGAAGTTGAATGACAGCTTTGTAAGGCGGTAGTTTTTCCATGACATGACCGGTATAGACTGATTGTGTGAAGACAGGTGGGTGGTCGTTGATGTCCTCCACATTAACTGAGACCTTTGCTTCTGAAAAGTGACCCAAGGCTGAGTCTGTAGCTCTTACAGTTATTAGATGACTTGGTTTGGTCTCGAAGTCCAACTGCCCTGAAACACTTAGGGACCCTGTCTTAAAATCTATGCTAAATAGACTAAGGGCCTCATTCTCAACAATATTGTAAATCACACGAAACCCTTCAGGGCTCCGAGCCTGGATGTGCAGTATGGGCGTATAAGTTGGTACATTTTCTGGCACGATCACCATGTAGTACAGACTTTGAAAAATTGGGTTAGATTTGTTTCTGACAATGATAACTACCTCTTCTTCGGCTTGCAACATGATTTTGCCACTATCTCTGACAATAACTTTCAGAACATACTGATTTAATGCTTCATAGTCAAAGGGTTGTTTCAGAATGATGTCGCCAAGTAAAGGATCAATCCGAAAATATTTGAAATCTTCTTCCAACTGGTATGACAGTTCACTATTTCTTCCAAAGTCTTTATCTATAGCGGACACTTGGAAAATAACATCTCCAGGCTCTAGGTCATCCTCCACAGCTACATAATATGGGGTGTTCATGAATACTGGAGCATTGTCATTGACATCTTCTATATACACCTCAACCTTACTTTGAGATATTCGAGGTGGATTTCTACTGTCCTTTACTTCTACCATCACATCATATTTGTCCTGATACTCTCTGTCAAACCCTAAGCCTTTAGTTTGGAGAAGTCCAGAAGATCTACCTATCTGGAACTTCTCTGTGCTGTTAAGAATGGTGAAATAAACCGGCTCATTTAGTTGGATTCCCACCACATCTACTACCATTAAATCCAAGATGCGAGGATCATTTTCAGTAACATTTACTGTATAAAATGGCTTATCAAATTTTAAGTTGGTTGTTTGCATCTCAGTCACGTTAATCTTTACTATTGTGGTATCTTGGAACATCCCATCCCAAGCTCTTACTGAGAGTTCCCGGTAAGATCTCAAGTGGGAAGAATCATTAACAACAAGGAGACCAGAGTTAGTATCTATGGAGAAGGTGCGATCTTTGTTGCCTTCTAAGATACTGTACTCCACCTTGGAATCTTTATCTTCGGCCGACAAGGTTAGGAGCTGCATATGGTTATAAATTGGTGAGTGTACACTGAGTTCATACGAGTCTTGCTGGAACCGAGGTGGGAAATCATTGACATCAGTGACCTGGATGGTAATTTTTGTTGGCTGAGAGGCGTACAACGTTGGATTTCCTGAATCATACACATGTACATAGAAAGAAAACTGGGTAGTCTGCTCATAATCAAGTTCTGCCGCTGTGAATATCGTTCCCATACTTGGATTGACACTAAAGTAATTCTGCATTTCAGGGTCTAGGATTTGGTAACTCAACAAACCATTGAACTCTGTGTCATTATCAGTAGCATGAATGATTAGAGGAGTAAGGTCCAAATAGGTCACCATGGTACCAACTGGAGCATCTTCACTGACTTGACCCAAGTAAGAGGTCCGTAAGAAGACCGGGGCATTATCATTCTCATCAATGACGTAGATAAATACTGTTGCTTCACTGGAAAACCCAAGAGAGCTATAACTGCGTATCTTGAGCTGATAAGCTGAGATTGTTTCAAAATCCAACTTTTTTTGAGTAGTGATAATTCCTGAATAGCAATTGATGTAGAAAACTCCCTCTTTGTTCCCATCTTTGATGTCGTAATTGATGGAAGAGCAGCTGGTTGCAGACACCATAGTGACAAAAGATCCCACAGGCACCGATTCACTGATCTCCACCACGTGCTCTGTAGAGATAAATTTTGGTGGTGATGCATCAGACGCTTTGACTTGTAGGATGACTGTGGCTACATCCTGAAGTTGTGGAGTGCCTTGATCTACTGCAAGGATGCTCAAGGAAATTTGGCTTTTTGTAGATTGCTGCAGTGGTTTAGCAAGGGAGATCAGACCCGATGATGCATCGATATGAAAATAGTCTTCATTGTTACCTGTCAATTGAAAACAAGGAAAATGGCATTAATTTCTACAGTTGTATGACAGCAAAAGGTTATTTTCTGTTTTTCCAGAAACAGTGCTACCATTTTCCATGGCTATTTCTGGCATCACAATTCACCTCAATTCAGTTAGGCTTCATATGTATGGTCTTGTGGTGGCTATTCCATGTCACACACCAATACATATTTTGCATATCCTCAAAAAATGACCCTAAAAACATATCTTCTAGTGTAATACAACATAAAATAGGGTATGCTACAGTTTTACACTCTTGGTTTAGACTGTAAGTGCAGTATTACTAATAGAGACTATGGTCCCTTGATTGTTTACAAAGACATAGCACCAAACTATGAATGTAATTTTACTTGGTGCTGCAGCAAACTTAAAGGGAACCTGTCACCAGTTTTTTTACTTTTAAACCAAAAGTGTCACCTTCTGCAGCTCCTGTGCTGCATTCTATGAAGGTGCACCTCGTTGCTGAACCCCCCCCTTTGCAGACCCCCAAAACAACTTTATAAAATCTCACTGTGTTGTATGCTAATGAGCTGTGTTGACCAGAGGGGCGGGCTCTATTTCGGCACCTGTCCTTCCTTGTTGCCTTGTTTGCTGTCCTCCTGTCATGATTGACAAGGATGGCAATGCCGTCATCATCCACGCTGCTGTCCAAGTCTCGTGCAGGCAAAGTTCTCTCTGCCGCTATCGCGGGCCGAGCATAAAAACAGTTTACCTCGCGAGTGCCGGTGATGTATCTGCGGGGATGATGCTGCTGTCATGCACACCTCTGACCATGATCTCGCGCCTGCGCAACTACATCACCGCCGCGCATGAGGTAAACTGTTTTTATGCTCGGCCCGCGATAGGGGCAGAGAGAACTGCACTGCACTAGACTTGGACAGCAGTGTGGGATGATGACGGTGGTGCCATCCTTGTCAATCATGACAGGAGGACGACGAACAAGGCGACAAGGAGGGACAGGAGCCGAAATAGAACCCGCCCATCTGGCAAATACAACTCATTAGCATTCAACACGGTGGGATTTTATAAGGTTCTTTTTGGGGTCTGCAAGGGGGGGTCAGCAACAAGGTGAACCTTCATAGAATGCAGCTCAGGAGCTGCAGAAGGTGACACTTTTAGTTTATTAGTCAAAAAACTGGTGACAGCTTCCCTTTAAATGTTTTTTTTGGTATTATTTTAGTCTATGCTCTTGGTGAGGTTAAAAATATGAAAAGTTGCTATTTTTACACAGTACTGCTCCAGTGATGCTTCCGCCATTGCTCTGGTCTTTGTTGACCATTGCACAAAATGGGACCACTGCAGTCAATCACTGTACTATAGTCATGACATCACCACTGCAGCTTGGCACCAAAAGAAAGGTGACGGGGCAGAGAGGCAACCCTAGAGAGTGGAGATCGACAAGAATGTCCCTATCTTTGACAATCAGTTTAAGTGTGTTGCAGTTCCAGACAAAACCACACTCATATTTTTGTTCCTGAGCCTGTGTATAATGCTGAGCCTGTGTGTTGTGCTGTTGTTGTGTATGGTGCTGTGCCTGTGTTTGGTGCTATGCCTGTGTGTTCTGAACTGGTAACTGTGGACGATCAGAAAAATCCCAACATGCAATGACAGCGATGTAAAAAAAACACAATACAAAGATGGAAAATATGGATTAGCCAAGGTCCCGACTTACTAGATACAACAGGACAGGACAGATAACTGATTGCGGCCAGCAAAAAACCTTGCAAAAAATACCAAACTCCTGACAGAAAAAAAATACTAACACCACACGGTCTTCCCCTGCTATATCAGGTACTCTTGTGCCAGACACTTTAAACAGAACTGCAGATATAATGGGAAGAAACGAAATCACAGAAAAAACAATATTCTAAAGTGCAAATAATCCAAACATGAACAGGGAGGAAGCTCCCTTTCTTGCTGGAGAAACTGCCCTGCTCACAAAAGCAGAGAGACAGATCCTCACACACAAGAAACCAAACACAGAATAAAATGGAATAAGCAGAAACACCCTTAAGTGCAATTCCAGCAATTAAGCACAGAAACTAGCAAACTTATCTGGAGTAGATTCAGGCACAGACTAAATGGGAGAAACTGAAGGGTAAACTCCCAGCCATCTTCAGAAGCAGCAGGAAACATTTATCACCAGCGGCAGACAGAAACTGCTCTCCTAAATACACTAGGCTGATCTGCAATATGACTTCCTGGATTCCTAATTAATTCCATCACCTGTTTGAGTCACAGAGTCAGACTCAGCTTCATTACCATTCCTGGCCACCAGAGGGAGCGCCACACCAGCACCCACTTTGATGACATTCACAACACCTGTGTAAACAATGAAGGGGCTATGGATTTCACTAGTAATTCTATGGTCAGCCTTATACACATGGATGATTGCTGCGCTATTGAAATGGAGGACACAGGACCCAGTTTTTGTGATCATTGGGGTCCTGGTGTAAACAGTAGAGAACCATGACAATTTCACTCTGCTGATGCTAGTATTCACATGGAACTATCTATGTAACGTAGTATGGCACAACAGAATACGACTCAGCTGATTACACGACAGGAATGTCAAGTCAGCATTCTGCACACCTATTTACTATACTGCTGTCAGCAAATTCTTCTGATAATAAAATCTTTTGTCTCAATCATGGAAGGCTGTTGTTTATCCGGTTTGACAAACTATTTGTGTTGAACCATTCAGTGCATTTATGGAAAGATTCAGAGGACATATTTAAAGAAGTTATCCACTACTTTAATATTAACGGCCGATCCTTAGGATAGGTCACCAATGTCTGATCAGCACACCCGCCGATCCGCTGTTCTGTGTCGGTGAAGGCAGCAGGCAATGCTCCATACTAGAACTGCCCCATCCTCTGATAGCGGCTGCAGCCGGGTAATGCACATCTGCCTCCCATTGAAATCAATGGTAGGCGGATATGCAGCAGCCGGCCACTGTAGCTATCAAAAGAGAGGGCAGCTCCAGAACTGAGCATTTCTGGCTGCCGGCGTCACAGAGAACATCTGATCGGTGGGGGTGCCAGGTGTTGGACCCTGGCTGACGAGACATTGATGACCTATTCTAAGGATAGGCCATCAATGTTAAAGTAGTGGACAACCCCTTTAAGAAGAGATATTCTAGGTTACATTGGTCCATGTTCTAGTCTAAAACTATAGACTGGGTTTCCACCAGACATAAGACCCAGAATTCTTTTTCATGTACTAGAAGGATGTCCTTGAATGTAAGCTGCTGATTGGTTCCCCAAGTATTCAGGTAAAATCTGCTAAAGATCCTGGCACCAAGTGTTTAATTCCTCCACAGTTCCACCACAGGAGAAATAAGTAATTGCACTGTACCTATTGAAATCAATTCCGTCTGAGCAATGTATGGGCATGCCAAGTTCTCCTAAATACCCGAATTCCCCCCAAAATTGTGATGCAGTATAAAATGAAAGAAAACAAGAATGCAATGATTTGGGAATCTCTTATAGCCATATATTGTTGACCAAAGAACATAGAGCACAGATCAGAAGGTGAGCATTGGATATATTTCCATTTCATTTGTAAAAATTAGCTCATTTAGAAATTGTTGGCAGCAACACATGGACTTGAGCCACGTCTACCATTGTGTAGCATCCCCTCTTCTTTTTACAACAGTCTGCAAACATCTGGAAAGTTTGGAGACTGATGGAGTTTTGGGACAAAATGTTGTCCAATTTTTGTCTGATGTAAAATTCAATCTGCTTAATAGTCCAAGGTCTTTGCCAGATTTCATAATGTGTAAATATTTTCTATTAGTGAAAGGTCTGGACTACAGACGGTAGGTTCATCACCTTCTTCTGTGAAGCCATGGCGTTGTGATGGAGGCAGTATTGTCTTGCTGGAATATGCAAGGCCTTCCCTGAAATAGACATTGTCTGGATAGCGTATATAATAATGCTCGCCATTTATTTTGCCTTTCAAGATCTGTAAACTGTCCATGTAATAGGCACTAATGCAACCCCATACCATCAGAGGTGCAGGACCTGTGCACTAAGTTGAATGGTCCCGCTCCTCTTCAATCCACAGCACATGACAGAAAAGATGCATTTTTGTTTTGTGTTGATATATAGCCTCATCTGTGCATGATGGAGCTGTAACTTGCATTTGTGGCTGTCATGAAGAACCGTGTTCACAGGCAATGATTTCTGTACGTATTCCTTAGCCCATGTAGTGATTTGCATGACTGAATCCTACTAGTTTTTAATGCAGTGCTGTCCAAGGAAATGTGGATCACCAGAACCCGTCATCTTTGTTCCTTGTGCACATTTCTCGAGAATCTCTGAATCTTTTGATGATACCTACTGTAGATGATGGATATTCAAAATATTTGCTATTTTACGTTGAGGAATACTTTTTTTAAAATTGTTCCACAATTTTTAGTTGCAGTATTCAGATTGGTGACCCACTGACTATCTTTGCTTGTGAGAGACTCTGCCTCTCTAACATGCTCTTTTTATACATAGTCATGAGACTTACTTGAAAATGAACCCTCTAGCTCTTTTTTATTAGTACCACTTATTTTTCCAGCCTGTTGTTAACCCTGTGCAAACTTTTTGGAGATGTGTTGCCTCCATCAATTTCTAAATGAGATATATTTTTCACAGGAAATAAAAAATATCTCATATTCTATGTTCTGTTGGGAAGAAAATATGGTTAGAAGAGATTTCCAAATCATTGCAATCCTATTTTCTTTACATTTTACATGGTGTCCCAATTGTTTTTAATTCGGGCTGTAACAAACTTTTTGCTCGCCTCACTACCTAATTGAAAAGGGATCATCATAATCACTTACAGTACTAAAAAAAATGTGTAAATCCAAAGTGCTACATAAACTTTAGATGAAAAAAATCACAGTAAATACTTTAAAGGAATAATTACCTGACTGTATAGAGTACTGGATCTTTGCATTAAGTCCTTGGTCCTTATCGATGGCACGTACTTGGAGAACCTCAGCTCCAACACTCGATGAGTCTGAAACACTTCCTTCGTATGCTGATCTAATGAAGTGAGGCGAATGGTCATTAATGTCTTCTACCTGAATAGTGACCCGTACAAAATCTCGCTTGGTTTGAGCTCCTTGATCTCGCACCTAGAAGATAAAAACAAATGAGGAAATAAGTAACTGAAAGCCACTGGTCCACTTAGAACACATTTTTTGTTGTCGTCAACTATTATCTGGTAAATTATGTTGGCGATCAAAGCCTCATTCACGGGTTTTACAATTGTCCTCAGTGCTCCACTTCCAAACTTAGATTGACCACCATGAGTTCAGAAAATATCTAGCTTTTACCCTTTCCTTTCTTAGGCTCCTGATGAAGAATGCACAATCTTCAATAAAGGACCCAAAGGTGCAGCAGCAGAAGACAACCACATTGGGAACCAAACACTTGCCACTAGACTCTACCAATTAGATCTTATTGATGATATATTCTGTCAGCAATGACAACATCAAACTTTTTAAAATTAGGATCAGATGTGCACATGTTTTGTATCGATGGAGAATATGCCCTCAGAATCAGAGTCTAGTCTGATTTTCTAATTCTGTAATTTAATGAAGCTCAGTGTTTCTCAACTCCAGTCCTCAAGACCAACCAACAGATCATGTTTTCAGGTTTTCCTCAAGCGGGTTTTCAGGATTTCCTTAAGGTAGCACAGGTGATGGAATTATTCCTTGTCTAATATCGAGGAAAACCTGAAAACATGATCTGTTGGTGGGTCTTAAGGACTGGACTTGAGAAACACTGATCTAGCTGGTTGGTTTGTGAACAACTGTAATACCTACCATAACTGTGAGAATATGAATTGGCATTGACTCAAAGTCCATTGTCTCTGTGGTGTACAAGGCACCAGTTTTCGAGTCCATCCTGAACATTTTGGAACTCCTCAGGTCTGCACTGCCTTGTATAGTATAAACCAGGTTGACCCTACTGTCTTCATCAGTTGCATTAACTCTCAGCACTTTGGTTCCCAACGGCACATCCTCCGGAACCTGAACTGTGTAGTGATCTTGTACAAACTGTGGACGGTGATGATTAACCGGGAGAACATTGATGTGAACCTATAAAGGAGATATAGAGAATAAAAATGGTCTTCCAAAATTATACTCAGAATATCATTAATACATCTGTCAACAAATGCATTCCTGGCTATTCATAATATAAATGAGTATGTAAGCAACTGCTGATTCACGAACCTTAACTGATATGAGCAGAAGAGTAATAATTATATTAATTACAAGGATGATGACATACTTCATCCATTATTCAATTCTTTAGCAGAAGTCGCCAAGTGATCATGTAGGGCTTGGCCAGGACCATGCATCAGTGAAGGTGAGAGTATAATGAGAGCATACAAGATGCAGAAGACGTATTGTCAGATAGACGAGAACAATGCAAAACTATGAGTGATGACTATTGACGAATAGCTTTGGAATTTTGGATCGGTACAACGGGCTATTATTATAGTCACATCTACTAAAGACTTCAAAATTTGTGTCTTCCAATATATGATTATTGCTATGGATAAGACAATTGGCTTGATGCAAAACAATAAGGACCAGTCACCCAGATTCCATGGCTGCTGTTTTTAGGGGTTTACACTAGTTCTATAGCCTGTATGGTCTTCCTAAAAGTTCTAGGTGTGAAAATGTGGTCAGAAGATGATCAAAGAGAGTAGTAATTGGTTTCATATGACCAATATTAGGTTGGTAACTGCATGCTAAAATGAAATAAGGCAACATAAACCATCTCAACCTTGAAGTGTTCAGTTGTTATTATTGATGAGCAAATACTAAATATTCGGGTACGGATTATTCATACCAAATACCTAGTACAATTCCAGTATTTGTCACAAATATCGAATCTAATGCAAGTCAATGGGGAACCCGAGCATTTTTGGAAGGAAATATTCAAGAAAAATGCTCGGGTTCTCCATTGGCTTGCATTAGCTTCGTAATTCGTGACGAATACTGAAATAGTACTAAGTATTCGGAACGAAGACTCCGATTTAGTATTCGCTCATCACTAGTTGTTATGAATAGACAGACTATATCCAATTACATAAAAATGCCATCATAAAAGATTACCTGGGTGCTTATTGAACGGGAGCCATCTGTAACCTGTACGGTGAGGTTATAGAACGATTTTCTGCTTGACTGCAAAGGTCGAGCAATGACCAAACCACTTGTGCTTTTGTCGATGTCAAAGTCTAGGTCATTGTTGCCACCTTGGGACAAAAATTGGACAGAACACTGAGCTCCATGTAATCTCAAAAATGTTAGTTGACCTCATTTTCCAACGTTTAGTATCACACAACTATGTCCCACTTCTACATTGGTTTTTAAGAGAATCTGCAACTAGGTTTTTACTATCCCACCAGAAAGCAGCATAATCTAGGGACAAAGACCCTCACTACAATGATGAGTCACTTACTAGACTGGATTTGTCGTTGTAGTTTTGATAACACATTAACTGCTGCAGATTTGCTAGTCCTCTAAGTGATGAGCATCTGCCATGTAGTCCTCAATATGTGTGATATTCAGCTATCCACACCCCTCACCATTGATTAGCAGCTTTCTGTCTATGCACAGAGTAGTTAGAGAACTGGTAGTCAATTCCATGGGTGCAATTAATCCGAGCTCATCATTGAGAAGACTAGCTGAGCCAAAATGAGTAGATACCACCAAAAACGGCAAATAATCTATAGTAAGGGGTAAACGTTACCTGTTATATCAAACCAACACTGACTGTACGTCTGCTCTGTACTGATCAGCCCCAACATGTGGTTCACAGGATCACTTTCCATGACTTCGAAGACAAACTCCGGCTCATCGAATGCTAGAGATTCATCTGAAGGGCCGGGATTTTTGATCCACTGGACATGAAGTCTCACAGTGGAAGATCGAAAGGGATTACCACCATCTGTAGCTTTTACCTAGACAATTCAGCAAAAATGTGAAACTGTAAATCTATATGTTCTAATTCATGGCAAAAATAGAGCTGAAATCCAAGAAATTGGATGATGAACAATTAAAATCCATGTCCTTCTAATTCCTGACAACCCTTCTAGCAAATAATGAAGACCAACAGCTAAAGAACATTATATCCACCATTCTCCTTCTGATAGCCAATGTTCTTTGTTGTACATTCGCAAAAATTATTCCAAACATATTTGGTTGACCATATACTTCTGAAGATTCCCCAACTTACCGTTAGTATGTTATACTCTCCGGATGGAAATGAAGAAGCAGAGGAGATGACACCTGTGTTGGGATCGATAATAAATTTGTCATCATTTTGTTCCATTATACTATATGTCACTTGGCCGTTGATCCCTTTATCCCGGTCCATAGCGATGAGTCGGTAGATGGGAGAAGGTCCATTGGAAGCAACACGTTCTGGAAGTTGTACAGTAAATAGTTTCTGGGAGAATGTTGGAGTATTGTCATTCACGTCTAAGACCTGTATGACAACTCGAGAGACGGATTGAAGAGGGGGCGACCCATTATCTGACACTGTGACCTATGGGAAAGGCAACACATTGATTACAGTGAAAGACTAAAATAAAAATATACTCATCTCTCCAAATTCTACGCAAATCAAATTTGAGGTTCTACCTCGAGGATGTGTTCTTCGCGGCTTTCACGGTCCAGTTGTTTCTCAGTTGTGGAAATCAAACCTAAGGATGGAGGGAAACATTATAAAATTATAGTCAACATCATGCCATACTTATACAATGCTTTCAATAAAGTGTTGACCAGAGAATAGACTCCAACTTGTGTCTCTCTGTGTTCTGCCAGGTATAAGGGAATCCCTGGCTAGCGCCGCAACCGACAGGGTACACCGGTAACACGATACAATGGTTGGCACTGGTGCTAGGGAGAGTGGAGCAGGGTCACCGCTTACACTGACCTAAGTCAGTACTCTACGCTCCCTAACATTCGTATAAGAGTTTTTATCCCCCATTGCCGATCACGTGCCTAGGTCCTCACTTGCCCTGAACTCACCCTGGCTAGTGAGAAGGCCAGCAAGAACACTAGTGTTACCACTACAATAATACAACACAAGGGTAAGAGAGGGGGAAAAGAGACACAAAAAGAAAACGCTCCAAGGTCCTCCAATGCAGCTAAACACTACAGCTGCAATTGTCAGGACTCCTCAGCTTCTTCCAGAGACTGGCCCCTTCCAAAGTGGTCAGCATAAGAATGATGAGAGTTTATAACTGGCATCACATGGTAAAACAGATGATTATTTATAGGGGAGTGATCACAGAGAGCTGCATCTGAGATTAAGGCGACAAAGAATAGCTAGATAGGAAAGAATCCTCAAGCCCTACAGCTCCAAAAGAAAGCAGATACACTTAAACACAAGCTGCAGCTCTGCACATAATAAGGTGTTGTGACCTTCCGGTCACAGATCTAGAGGTCTCCCCAGAGTCGGGGCACACCTATGACACCTAGTGCCAGTCTTTGCACTGGTTGCCATTAACTGGAGGTTCCTTACTAAATCTGGTTTTACTCTCACTGACTATTGTGAGTGGCTAAGCTTCTTTTCCATTAATCAGGCAGTTTAAGCAGCCGATGTATGAGCAAAACACTTGTTCGTTGGGTGAAATGATTTTCAAGTAGGCTTAAAGATCATCGTTCTCGAAAGCACATTGTCCTGTGTAAACAGGACGTGCTGCCAAGAATAATGACAGTTTATGAGTACAGAATGAACTATTAATGATCATTCTGTTCTTATGTGGTCCGCGTGACTAAACAGGCTAATAAACAATCATCAGAAAACAAGAAGCTGATTGGTGATCATTTAGCACCCCAAGTAGGGAGGTGAAAACCCATCCTTACCGACAATGCTCTCCACAGCGTTGCACCACTCAAAAATATACTCGCTTAACTTTGTCTACCACTCTATCCTGCCTCTAAGTTCCACCAACAATTTATGTCTTAGATCCTCTATAATCCTAACATGGTTGGAATTGGATGCTCCGCCAAAAAGGGGGACTTCCTGGGTGGGCAGGGGTGTTTCCGTGAAGGACGTCCCAAGAGGATCAGGACCCTCTCAGGTGGGCTAAGAACTTAAATGTCTCTTTTCACCCAGCACTAAAGTTAATAAGCCAAAAAATGAACTATTCATGGCACATGGTGTCCTCCATAAGAAGCATCCCCTGTCAACATTCAGTTTCCAAATAAACCTCTTTTGATGAAGACTTAGGTGGTCCGTTTTAAGGAAATGGAGGAGGTAGGGGGCTCTTGGTAGCACTGTTCGAATAATCGCAGCCATTTTCAGAAGAGGAGCACTGGGAACCAGAACAGAAGTAGGGAGGCAAGATGCCTCATAAGGAGCACACCCTGTGCGATGAACATTGAGATTTTAGATTTCGACTGTAGGGTCAATAAGTTTGTAACTCAGTATTGCCTGATTTCATTATAATGTGGTGCAGAATACATTGGCTCTACAAACCCAGATATCGTTCATGGTGGTTTTTTCACCTGCTAGAGCGGGAAGTACCGGTCGTCTTTAAGTCTTTGCACGCTGGTCTTCCTTTACGCGCGGGTACATTACGGAGTCTTGAAAGAACACAGCTGTGTGGGAGAGGAGCATTGTGCCTACAGCCATAGTGAATAGCTGTTCGGCATTGTTAGTGCGCAGTCATGTTGGGACAGGCAGGAGGAGGATCAGCTGGGTATTGTTATTTGTTAAGCAGAACCTTTCACCAGAGGTTGTTGGGTTGTTTATCTGTGTGAATGAAAGCCAGGAATTTTAGGGCTAAACCTACTTCAGACAGGAGAACCTACCAATGCCAACTTGAAAAAAAACGTTCTCCATGGTATAATGTTTACTCTTACAAATGAGGAATTTGTAGGTGCTGGGTGCAGACAAGCAGAAAATAGCTTTGCCTAACCCCAAATATTCTCCTTTACAAAGGAACCATCAAAAAGGTTGGCACCGATTCGTCATAGATTGTACACTTTCTATATTGTGTGAAACCATTTACTCAGTGCAGCTGGGTATGCCAAGCATGCAACCTCTTGTCTACTTCGGCATCCTTTAAAGAGGTTTGCATTGGCTTGGGTTAGAGTAAAGATCTGTGTGTCTGGGGCTATAGGTGATATGGCTTCTGTTAGGATAGTCATGGGTGTAAAGGTACCTTCACACATAACGACTTACCTGCGATCCCGAAAACGATGCGACCTGATAGGGATCGCAGGTAAGTCGCTGGGAGGTCGCAGGTGAGATGTCACACAGTCAGATCTTACCAGCGATGCAGAACAATACAGATCGCAGTAGCAATCTGTATAACGATCTCAGCAGTCACTGTGATCCTGTTACACAGTGTCAAACACAGCGATGTGTCCTGCCCAGCAGGACATCGCCTTTGAAGAAAATGGCCTGGACCATTCTGCAACGACTAGAGATCTCACAGCAGGGGCCTGATCGCTGGTAAGTGTCACACATAACGAGATCGCTAACAGGATCGCTACTGCGTCACCAAACGGTGACTCAGCTGCGATCTCGCTAGCGATCTCGTTATGTGTGACAGTACCTTTAAGGCATTTATCACTACCTAGCATCCACTACCCAAGTATCCCACAAATAAATATTTAAAAAAAAATCTGATATTATTTTTCACTCTTCATATCAATATATAAGACTTTTCAGCAGCTTCATTATCATCACAGTCATCACAGACAGGATTGCAAAGAGATGTGCCCAACAGGAATATAAATATATTCATATATGTTATATATATATATATATATATATATATATATATATATATACATAATGTCCATATATATGTGTATATATATATGTGTAATATATATACATATATATGTGTATATATATATATATGTATAAAGTGTGTGTGTGTGTATATATATATATATATATATATATATAATGTGTATATATATATATATATATATATATATATAATATAAATATATATATATATATATATATTAGTGAAAATAAGGAAGAAACGGCACTGTGTATATAAATGGTGCACACATAGGGTCCCAACCCTTCAATATATAGAAAAAAGGAATCTGGCACTCAAATATATATATATTCTTGCTGGATACATCTCTTTGCAATTCTGTCTTTTAAGGCTGTGATGATAATGAAGCTGCTGAAAAGTCATATATTGATATGAAGAGTAAAAAATAACATCAGAATTAAAAAAAAAAAAGTTAGTAGTGGGATCCTTGGATAGTGTATGCTAGGTAGTGATAAATGCCTTTACACCCATGATTATCTCACAGTGGCCACTAGGCCTACCATTGGCAACCTACTTCCTGTCGGACATATGGAAATAACATAGTTAAGTATTTAACTCTGCGTTACTGTCCATAGAGGTGTTACCTCCCCTTACAATCCTGTCTGTGATGATAATGAAGCTGCTGAAAAATCTTCTGTCCAGAACAGAAAGTTTAATATAGTGTGAAAATTGCTGATTTACAGGTAATAGTATGGAGAGCTAGAAAAAAAACACCTAGAGCTTGATTCATCAAAGTGTAAGGTGTTTATGCCTGAATTTTAGCAAAAATACCATTTAATGTCGTAACATCTTTGCACAACTAATTCATAAATTGGTGTGTCCCTATTAATGAATTAAAATGCCCACAGTTTATATTGTTAGCATGCAAGGATCCATTATTAATGACCCAGCTTTCAATATTATTGGTGAAAATCTTATGAGTTTTTCCGGGTATCCCAGCTCAGTCCATACTCTCACATAGAGGTAAGCTATAATACCATACACAACCAATAGACAAGAGAGGCACTGCTGATCTAATGGAAGGATATAACATACATTCTGCACAGCAGGTGCTTATTTATTAGCTTCACCGTCACTATTAACTGTGACCTACCTAATCATCGGAGCTGCTGACTGTCAAGGCGCTCATTACATTACGCAACCGTATGACAACATTATCACCAATTAAAGGGACAGACCTTCAGAAGGAAGCTTAGCAGGTCACAGGTTTAATCCCACAGCAGCTCTGAGGTGTCAATATATAAAGTTCAGCTTTGTTAAATGTGATGAGGGTGTCACAAGTTTAAAAAAACATGCAGCAATTTAACAACGCACCGGCCAAAGTCCCCTGCAGGGTCTTCTGCTGCAATGCATATTAAGTCACTGACTGAGAGCTATTTATGAAGGGATGATACAGTTTGGTGCCATCACTTTATGACCTAGCCTGGTGCCATCACTTTATGATCCAGTTTGGTGCCATCACTTTATGATCCAGTTTGATACCATCACTTTATCAACCGGTTTGGTGCCATCCCATCACTGCCATCACTTTATGATCCAGTTTGGTGCCATCAGTTTATGAGCTAACATGGTGCCATTACTTTATGAGTTAGTCTGGTGCCATCACTTTATGATCCAGTTTGGTGACATCACTTTATGATCCAGTTTGGTGCCATTACTTTATGAGCTAGTCTAGTGCCATTATGATCCAGTTTGGTGCCATCACATCCAGTTTGGTGCCATCACTTTATGATCCAGTTTGATACCATCACTTTATCAACCGGTTTAGTGCCATCCCATCACTTTATGATCCAGTTTGGTACCATCACTTTATGATCCAGTTTTGTGCCATCACTTCATGATCCAGTTTGATGCCATCACTTTATGATCCAGTTTGGTGCCATCACTTTATGAGCTAACCTGGTGCCATTACTTTATGAGCTAGTCTGGTGCCATCACTTTATGATCCAGTTTGATGCCATCACTTTATCATCCGGTTTGGTGCCATCCCATCACTTTATGATCCAGTTTTGTGCCATCACTTTATGATCCAGTTTTGTGCCATCACTTTATGATCCAGTTTTGTGCCATCACTTTATGATCTAGTTTGATGCCATCACTTTATCATCCGGTTTGGTGCAATCACTTTATGATTCGGTTTGGTGTCATCCCATCACTTTATGACCCAGTCTGGTGCCTTCACTTTATGATCTAGTTTGGTGCCATCAATTTGGTGTGACCTCTGGCTCCCCTCTGATTCCTTACACATGGTACACTTTCTTTGACGCTGTGACACATGGATAGCTGACAAAAAATACTTTTAAACACAAGAAGGTCCTAAAACGTACTGTTGTCACTATATTATGGAGTGGTTAAATAGTAAGTCACATTCATGAGCCGTTAAAAGGGTTTTACATCCTAGCTGAAAGTGTTAGAAAAATGTATGCAACTGTGTTTTATTGATTTTCTGCAAAAAGACAGTGCACCTCAACCAAAGCAAAGCCAATGTTTCGGGTAAGGAAACCCTTTATCAAGGATTTGCGTCTTATGAGGTTGAGGAAAATTAGGTAGGACTGTTGTTTTAGACAGTATCTTGGGTAAGGTGCCTATAGTTACAGAAAATTTGCATAATGATGCAGATGAGAGGAATGGAAGGTAGGTGGATTAGGTGGGAGAAGGGACTTGGGACATGCCCATGGAGAGGAGGACAGGGTCCTGGAAGGCAGTGGTGGCAGTCTTCCAGGACCCTGTCACCACTGACCTTTTGTCTGTCAGCTTCTCTCATAAGGCCTCGTTACACGCAATGACGTATCTAACGATATATCGCTGGGGTCACGGATTCCGTGACGCACATCCGGCTTTGTTACGTGTGACACCGAGCGGCTGTTAACAATGGAAAATACTCACCAAATCGACCATCGTTGACACGTTGTTCATTTTCAAAAAATCGTTGGTTGTTGAGAACGCAGGTTGTTCGTCGTTCTCGCGGCAGCACACATCGCTATGTGTGACACCACAGGAACGAGGAACAACACCGTACCTGCGGCCGCCGCCAATGAGGAAGGAAGGAGGTGGGCGGAATGTTCCGGCCGCTCATCTCCGCCCCTCCGCTTCTATTGGGCGGCCGCTTAGTGACGCCGCTGTGACGCCAAACGAACCTCCCCCTTAGAAAGGAGGTGGTTCACCGGCCACAGCGACGTCACTAGGCAGGTAAGTCTGTGTGATGGGTCCTAACGATGTTGTGCGCCACGGGCAGCTGCGTGTAAAGCCCCCTATAGAAAATACAGGAATGCTGGGCAAGCTGAACATCCAGTGTATAAGGGGATCTGGAAAGATAACTGTCTAATGTGCATGGAGACTTAATGGCCAACCTCCATCTTTACAGAACGTGCACACATCCACATCTAAATTCATGTAATCTTTGGTACTAATATTGTGCACAAAAGACATATCATTGATAAGATCTAGGTCATTGGTGATCCATTTCATAAGAAATAGATCCTAATGGCAAGTGATTTGCTTCAAAGTCATCTCCAAACAGGCATCTTCTGCTGGACCTTTGGGTCTCCTTACTGTGTGAAAGCCAAGGACCACTGGATGAGCCTCTGTAGAGGTTCAGCGCTGCAGGTACAATATTTCGTCTCTCCTTGTAAGGCTCCGTACATGGTGCAGCCCGTGCACCGCAGGCTCTAACCCTTGTATCAAACAAGACCCGACCTGCCATTAGACTCTGCATCTCTTACAAATCCTTTAGGCTTTTGTTTCTAAAACACACATTTTACCCGCCGCCTCCCTCAATTATGTACGAGTCCAGAAGTGAGAAGTGAACACAACAGCGTTTGTCATTTTTACTCCGAGCATTTTTTTTTTCTCCCCAAAATTGAGGTTATCTGCTGTAAAGCCAAACAATAGAACATAGAACATCCCCCGACTCATCCCGTACAATAGGCTTTGTGTCTTCCGAGCACAAAGAGAGATGGCGCCTGGTACTTGCCGAGGGTTCAGTTATGATTATGACAGAAAAGGTGCAATTAGCGCTGTCCTCCTTCATGCCGCTATCATCATTGTGTCATGTTCCTAACGGTAAACTATCACTCTCGAATTTTTGCTTCTGCTCTCTTGACAAATTGCAGAGATTCTCAAAGCTGAGCAGGCGGTAAGAAATCACTCACGCATTTCAGATCCTACAAAATAAGCTAATATTTATGAGGCCGAGAATTGGTGGAATTGTATAAATATTAATTTCCTAATTTCTCGTTATAACCAAGGACAATGTAATCCTGTCCTACTTGTTAGATAAAACATGGCTAAATTCAGCAATTTAGGCATAATCTGCCTAATTTCTACTGACCCCACAATATCCCCTAAAGGCAGATAACCAAGGTAAGAAGAATTGGGCATATTGGATTTCAACGTGGATGATAATTTGTTCCCTTGGGAGATAAGCTATTGTCAGATGTGTTCGGAATGTGAAAGGCCATCTTAGTGCTTTCTTCTTAACCTGCATATTCTCTCCCTGCGTCGGCATTCGTTTGCAGGGATTTCCCAGTTTTAGTTCCACGACACTAGCACTTACTTTTCTGCCATCTAAAACCAAAGGATACCTTGCTTTCTACTGCTGTGTACCAAACGGAATCAGTCAGTACAAAATGACTGTTCAAACCAAGCTCAGGCGTTTGGTGCAACATTGCCGTGGCCAAACAGTTCAGTGCACCTTACCACCTACTTGCTTTCCATTTACCCCCACCCTTCTTATTATTGATTGAGAGCTCTGGCTTTAAATAAGCTAAGGGAGGGTAAAAATAAAAGGCAACAAATATGTGGGAAGGGGCACTGGACTGTTTAGCCACACCAACGGTGCACCAAAGCGTCACACTAAGGGTGCACCAAAGCGCCACACCAAGGGTGCACCAAAGCGTCACACGGTGCACCAAAGCGCCACACCAAGAGTGCACCAAAGTGCCACACCAAGGGTGCACCAAAGCATCACACAAAGGGTGCACCAAAGTGCCACACCAAGCATGCACCAAAGCATCACACCAAGGGTGCACCAAAGCATCACACCATGAGTGCACCAAAGTGCCACACCAAAGGTGCACCAAAGCATCACACCAAGAGTGCACCAAAGTGCCACACCAAGGGTGCACCAAAGTGCCACACCAAGGGTGCACCAAAGCGTCACACCAAGGGTGCACCAAAGCGTCACACCAAGGGTGCACCAAAGCATCACAACAAGAGTGCACCAAAGTGCCACACCAAGGGTGCACCAAAGCATCACACCAAGGGTGCACCAAAGTGCCACACCAAGGGTGCACCAAAGCGTCACACCAAGGGTTCACCAAAGCATCACAACAAAGGTGCACTATATTTGGGAATATTTTTTGAGTTTTTTCATACTAGGATATTGCCCTTGACTATAGGTCAATTTTTCATTAATAGGCTAAGGCTATGTGCGCAGCTGCGTTTTTTTGATGCTGCGTTTTTTTGTGCGTTTTTGGTCACAAAAAATGCACAAAAACGAACTCGCGGCAAAAAACATACACGAAAAACGCCACAAAAAAGCACCGTGCGCACATAGCCTAAGAGATCAAACCCTAACCAATCACAATGTTATGGTATATCCTAGCAATACTAAATTTTACCCCATTTCTTACAGGATTTTAATGTTTTTTCAGATCCTTTAAATCTAAGTAGAATGTAATGTCGTTAAAACATCCAAACTTTGATTCCCTTTGAACTTTATCCATATCTATATTTTATGCATTGGGTGGAGAAGATGAGATGGGATTAACTGATAGACAAGTTCCAAATATTACAGTGCAACTCTATCCTTTAATCTGTTTATTATTATTATTATTATTATTATTCATAAATAATATATATATATATATATTTATATATAGATATCAGATGCTACATTCAAAGGCGCTTTTTAGTGCTGGCGTTTCACTTCCTATTTCCATCAGAAACAACTCTCTTTGTGCTTCTCGTAGAGTATATCAACTCTGGACCAGGGGAGGGTGAGTAATTTACTGTTTGTGTATTTTAAAACAAACCAAGGGAGAAGGGAATGCTGAAACCAGAAAACCCCTTTTAGAAGCAGACAACCAACCTATGTCGTAGACCTGTGGTCAACAGATTATCAAGACCATAAAGTCAAAGGTTTTCTCTGATTTAAAAAAAATAAAAAAAGGGTCATAAACCATGGGTAAAAGGAGAAGAATACCTATCCCACCAGAACTGCACCCACAGCCTACTGGTCCCTGTACAGACAAGTATCCGTAGCTGTGTAAAACCGAAATGTTTCTTCCAAAGACTGGAATATCCCTAGTGACACAGCTAAAATACCACAATTGTGATCTGTCTGCCTGAAAGGCCATCGAGTTGTTTCTCGTACCTTCTAAGGAATCAGAGGGGAGGTTTCTACGTACTTCAAATTAATATTGTGAAAGCATACAGAAATAGACAGGGACCCAAGGTGAGGAAACATAAAGCATGTGCACACGTGGAGAAAGGGTAACAATATTTTGAACCGTTGACTTCCAGGCTCCATATCTCACCATCCTCTACTTCTTTGAATGCAAGACAACCTTCATTTTATAGACAATCATTTTGGCTATCTAATACATAAATTTGTCTTGCAACTATTTAGGATATGATTAGTTATACAGATTCTTGTCATGTCACTGCATTGTTACCGTTTTGCTCCTAAAACTCGAAATGTTTATTTTTATTTGTTAGTATTTTGTAAATTCATCTTTGACGTTCAACACTACCTAAACCCTTCTGGGCATGCTCTTGATCAGATTCAAGCATGTCTCTACCAAAGTCTGATCCCAGGTCTCTTTTACACGTTTACAGTGTTGGTACGTACTGGTCGGCTCACTTGGGTATATATACAGTTTTTTCTTCATCTCTACTCACAAGTGTTCGATTGGATTGAGCTCTGGGTCTATGGGGCCAATTCAGCACTTTTACTTCATTGTCCTTGAATCATTTCTTCGCCAATCTCGATGTATGCTTCGGATCGTTGTCCTGCTAGAACACTATGTTGTCCTTTTCATAATCATAGTTCTCGAGTGTACAAAGTAACTCGTCTTGTAGGATACTCACATATAGCTCAACATTGAGACAACCATCAACCCTGGTCAAGTATCCGACAGCTTTGGCTGTAAAACAACCGCATATTATCAGGCTTCCTCCACCGAACGACAGTTCCTTCAATTTCTCGATCCGTTAGCCCCTTTCTCCCTTGTTTCGTCCTGACCATTTGCACCCATCAGAGCTTAGTCTATTGACTTTCCTCTCATTGCTCCAAATCACCCTTTTCCAGTCTTCTACTCTCCACTTTTCGTACTTTTTTTGCAAACTTGAGCCGACACATCTTATGACGATATTGAAGTTGAAGCTTCTTCACCTTTTTTTAGGCCATCATTCCAGACTTTTCTAACTTGCGCCATGCACTGCTTGCATGGACATCTGTGATCTCACTATTACGAAGCATACGAGCCGCCTTCACTGACGCGTTTGTTGCGCCAGAACTGATAGACCTTGTGATGAGCCGACTTTTTGAGTCCGATACTTTGTCTGGATGTCCACCTCTTGCTTTTTGAATGGATGGACAAACTTAATTTCATATTCTTCACACTGTCATTGCTTCACATGATGCAGGCTGGCAATTTTCTGGGCTGAGAGACCACTATTAATGAGCTGAATGATTCTGTTTCTCTTTTCTTGGGAAATCTTCATGGCTGCTCCTCAATTTGAACCAGTGACCTTTAACTTGGGAATCAACTTAATAACACACTGAGCTATTAGGAAATGTGAGAACAGGTTGTAATTTGTAGGAAGAAAATGGAGCAAAACAGTAACAATGCAGTGCCATGACAAGAATCTGCATAGCTAATCATTTGATAAATAGTTGCAAGTCAAATTTATGTATGAGATAGCCAAGATTACAGTCTATAAAATTAAGGTCGTCTCACGCTCAAAGCTGTAGTGGATGGTGAGATATGGAGCCTGAAAGTCAAAAGTTCAAAACATTGTTACCCTTTTGCTCGTCAGTGTATGGGCCTTTTTAGTCCAGTGACAGAAGCCATTTTCTCTTTGGAGTGGGTAGTGGGCCGCCTTACCTAGACTTAAAGCTTTGCACTAATAGTATGTCTACCGATTTACCATTTTTAGCTAAGCCCTTGTTGAAATCTATTTTATAGAACCTAAATACCAGACAAAGCTCACTATGCAGCGAGCACCTGTTCTCACAAGCCTTACAGTAATGCTTCCTAGAAAGAAATAGCTGTAATATGGAAATGTCAAGGCCTAAAATGCATTTTTAAAGACATCTTTTGTTCTACATTAATGCACTCATGAAAACAAAGATGGGTTGCAAATGATGAAACTGTAATTTACAGTGAAAGTGTAAGCATGCAAGACAAACTTTTTCTGCAACGTCACTCTTCTAATCTGTTTCATAGTACACAACGGATCAGAAAGCCATGGAACCCATAGGGTGGAGGGGCGACATGACTAGAGGGAAGGGAAGGAGTGATGGGGTTAATGGAAACAGGAATGGTTTGTTTATAAGGCAGAGTAAAGGGATTGGTGGGTAGGAGGAGTTCCCTGGAGGAAGAGGTGGGACAGTTGAGGGGTGTAAGTAAAGGACTTTGACTTACCCCCTCTCTCTTGACTTCCGGATATGGAACGATCTGACTGGAGAGGTTCCTATAAGGTGTCAGGACGTCACCTTCTATTTCTCCATGGAGGAGTGGGAGTATTTAGAAGGACACAAAGATCTGTACAAGGACGTCATGATGGAGGTTCCCCAGCCCCTCACATCACCAGACTTCCGGATATGGAACGATCCGGACGTGCGACAGGATGGCTGCTACCCGGGAGCAGCGGATTCATCATGGCAGTGCACGGGCCCCTGGCAGCGCGGTCCCACGTCTTGGCTGCTGGGGGTTAACCCGTTGGCACTTTCCCCTCGCTCCCCTGTCAGCTGCGGGCGGCGTCCCCCCTCCCTCATATCTCAGGTACTTGCCGTGTGCGGGGGGAGCGAGGAGGAGATGCGAGAGCCCCTTCGGGGACCCTCCGCGGTAGGACGTGGGCAGGGCAGTACTCAGCTGCTGCTCCGGCCGCGGGAGGAATCTCCGTCCGGGCCGCGGCAGCCGGGAGGGGGGCGTGGCTTGGCTGCGGCCTACTTCCGGTCCGAGCCGCGGCCTGGATTGCTGGATGCGGCGGCTCCCGGACGGGGAGAGCGCCCGGCGGTGACAGAGGCCAGCTTTACCCCTCGCGGAAGGCGGGGGGGGGCCGCGGAGCTGCAGCCAGTGGTGGGTCCGGCACCAGGGCAGGCGGGCCTGGGGCGACGGGTGCCCAGGAAGCGCCGGTGAGTGGGGGTGACGGCAGGGGCCCTGCAGTTCCTGCTTGGTCACCCAGATCAGGTTGCAGCTCCCGGCCGCGGCGGTCTCCCCCAGGAGGTGGAGGGCCCAGCGGACAGAGGCTTTCATGGGGCCCAGGAGGGCTGGATGCGGCGGCTCCTGGCCAGGAGAGCGCCCGGCGAGGACGGAGGCCAGCGTTACCCCCCCCCCGCGGGTGGAGGGGGGGGGGGGCGGGGGGCTGCAGCCAGCAAGGGGTCCGGCACCAGGGCAGGCGAGCATGGTGCGACGGATGCCCGGGAGGCGTCGGTACGTGGGGGTGACGGCGGGGGCCCTGCGGTCCCCGCCTGGTCACCCAGAGCAGGCGTGCAGCTCCCGGCAGCGGCGGTCTCCCCCAAGGGGGGGAGGGCCCGGCGGACGGATGCCTTCTGGGCCCAGGAGGGCAGGAGGCTGGCGGCTCTGGATGGGAGTCTGCTGGCAGCGGGTCGGGCCACAGGTACCCCCTGTCCTTGCAGGTAGCAAGGGGGGGTCAGGCCAGAAGATAAGGCCCGCGGTGGCAGCCCGTAGGACGGGACGGTTTCCGGGGTTGTCGCCGCGGGACAGAAGATGGAGCTTGGAGGATGGTGCCCACGCGGCGTACCAGGAGGACGGCCGTGGTGGTGGCAGCGCTTCGGCGGCGTCTGCATTACATGAGCCAGAGGCGGTCGGCTCCAGCGAGGAGGAGGAGGAAGCAGCGACGGATGAATCAGACGTCCGGATGGCGTGATTTTTATTCCAGGATATGCCGGGTCGCGGTCGGGTGAGACGGCCGTGGATTTGGCAGGGCTGGGGGGGGGGCGGCTGCGGACACGGCAGCGCCGAGTGGGTTGGTGTTTTGACCAGGTATGGGGTTTACTGAAGTGGTGTATACGGTTGTGGAGAGTGCGCATGCACCGCCGGCGGCATGGACGGGATCGGTGGTTAGTAGGCGCAGGTGCGGCAGGCAGAGTGAGGGCGCATGAGGCGGCAGAGGAGCATTTTCGGGCAGAGGCGGCAAGGGCTGTGACAGAGTGAGTGGTGAGGAACGAAGAGGGGGATGAGGTGGTGCGTCTGGCTGACAGTGGCCAAGTGTGAGAGGTATGGGTGCTTCAAAGGCCCGCTGGGGGGGCTCACTTGCTGGAGGATGTGAGGGATAAGATTTGAATGGGGAACGTGTAGCAATAGTTTCGCTGCTCCCCCGGGAACAGTTTCACCTGGATTAGGTTAAGCCAAGTGATTCCAGGAAGGATAAGTAGAGGGAGGGGAGCGCCGGTGGAGGCTCACCCTCGTACATTTGCAACGTGGCTGCGGGCATTTGCGTTTTTTGGCAAGGGTATCGGGGGAAGGAATTGGGTAATTGGTTCGGCATGGTTCGGTTATATGGATCCATTTGGGGTGGCTTGTTAGGTCATATGGCGGTTTAGTCTGGCTTCAGTACGCCGAGTAATTTCAGCAAGGGAAGGTGTTGCGTGCCAGTATGCGGTAGGATCATACGAGCACATCCTTATGGCTGCAGTGGATGGCGGCTCCTAGTCAGCCCCCCCCCCTTTTTGGGGGGTAGTTGGCTGTTCGGGGTTTGGAACCCCGGCGACACGGACGATGAGGGTTTTTTGGGGGGAATAGAAGGATGGGTGGTGCAGATTTGGCGCGGACGGTTGTCTTAAGCATAAGTGTTGGGTTGTGGTAAGGAACATAGTAATTCTGCGTCATTCTATTTATATTGGTGGATCTTTGCCTCCTTATTGGAAGTTTGCGCTGGGCTAGGGGACACCTGGTGGTTGTCAGTGGAAAGAGGGGTCAGGAAGTGGTGTTGGGCAGGATGGGTGGGCCATTCGGGGCCCTCCTTGTCACGATTGGGTTTCTCTGTTGGGGGGTAGTGCCGGAAATGAGCCGTATATAGATGTATATATTTCGGCTTGTTCAAAACGTATCTTATCTGGAGGAGTCATCGGTGTATGCCTGCTTGGCTCCAGAATTGTCGGCGGTTTATTATGTGTCGTTTGACAGAGGGTGGGATTTGGTAAAGGCGGTGAGCCGGGGAGCATTGATGGCAAAGGCGAATTTGGAGGCGGCATTTAGGTTGTTACTGGTCCACCCTGCTAGCTAGCAGTTCTGGTGCTGCGGTGGGGAGGGGAGTTATTATTATGTTGATCGGTGGGTGCTAATGGGTTGTTGTCCCATTTTATGTTCCTTTGGAGGCGGTTATTTCTTGGTGGAGTGGTTTGTGCGTGGTGTGTCCCAGCTTACACCTTTTATTCATTATAGGTTGATTCTCTTTACATCGGGTTGGCGGGTTGATGATTCGTTGGGGTTGATTGTTTTATTACAGATGGTGGTGGATACTCTTTTGGGCCTGTTGGCGCAGGCGAAGACTGAGGGTCGAACGCCAGTGATACGGTTTGTGGGGATAAAGTTTGATGTTATGGTCAGAGGGGTAGGATTCGTGGGTAATGGTGTGGTCCTATGGGCTGCGATAGAGGCAGTTAGGTCAGCTAAGACGGTGCGGTTTCAGGCGGTGCAGTCTTTGCAGGGGCGGTCGAACCACGGGTGCAGAGTTACGCCGCTGGGGTGCGTGTCTGCTGGACGGCTGGCGATGGCTGCGCCAAGGGTGCAGCCATCGGATCCTTTGTGTGTGGTCACGAGGGAGATCAATGATGATCTGATGGTGTAGGAGGTTTTTTCTTACGGCGATTTAGTGGCCGCGGATTGTGGCTGGGTAAGGTGCTACCTGATGGAACGTAGCTGCGGTACTCGGAGGCAGCGGGTCCAGTTGTTTTCTGGTTGGGCATTGTGGGGTAGCGCTTCCAATCGGTGGTAGTGGTCGGGTGGTGGAGGTTGGCAGTTTTTTCCAAGAGGAAGGTGTGCTGTCATTCTGGCTATCAGTTGGTGGAGAATTCGATTAATAGTTGGTTTGCTAATCCTGGGGCCAAGGGTGGCGTACTTGCGACAGTTGGTTTCTCAATTGGATGTGTTTTAAAAAAAAAAAAAAAATGTTATGCGTGGCGCAACCAGTACTGGGGTTCGCCAAGGGAATAGCAGCTGCTGTGTTTCCTTCCAGTTCTGCAGGTCTCGGGAGTTGAGGCCGGGTAGCAGACGAGGTGGGCACGGTGTGTCCGGAGGGCTTGTGGAGTCTGGTGTGGCTGTGTTGGGGAGCGGCTCGGTGCCCAGTGACTGAGGTTATTTGGGGCTGATATTCAGAAGTATGGGTGGCGCGGATAACGTTTGGGACAATGTGTGAGGAAGGCCCGGTGGAGTATTTGATGGTGGCGTTGGCAGTGGTGAGTAACGGTTTTCAGGCTGCTAGGCCGGCGTCCGCAGTGGAGCAGAGGGTGGCGGCTGTGGCTGTCTTGTTAAGGATTAGATGTGGAGAGATGTTTTCGCAGGATCTTAGGGCGCGGCAGGCCTTGAAGGGTTTGGTCGTAAGGGTGTGAGGGAGCGGGATACAAGGGTCTGTCTCCGTTGTTTTGTGGCAGCGTTTGGTGAGTGGTTTGTGGCGGCTATGTTCATCTGAGCACGAGCGGGTTTTTGTTTCCCTTGTCCAAAACGGTTTGTGTTAGCCTTTTGGGGGGCTTTGAGATTGTGGGGTTGGTCAGCCCATCTACGGTCAAGAGCGTAGGTTGGATGTTGGAGGATGTGTCCGAGGTGGTGCAGTGGGTTGAGCGCCGGCTTTGTCGCTCACCGAATTAGATTAGGCGGGTGGTGAAGGTTGGTGTTGTTATACGCGGTCCCGGGTGCGGAATTATGTTGTGAGGGCGCCCAGGCTCATTATTGTGTCGCGTTTGTTAAGGTACCATTTTGTGGCAGTGCTGCAGACTTGATTGCAGGTGGCGGGGGTGGGCGCCCGGAATACTATGGGTCGTATTCCTTCTGGATTGGGCTGCCACGGAGGCCCCTCGGTGGGCTCAGAAAAGGGGTTGTGAGAAGTATTGGGAGGTGGGAGTCCTCTTGTTTCGGTGTTACGTTTGGCCTCAGTTGTTATCGGGTTAAGGCAATGGGGGCATTTGAGTCTTTTGGGAGTGGAATGGGTTGGCGTAACAGGTTGGTGTTATCTGTGGGTTTATAACCCCTGGGTTTTTGTGGTGAGGGTGTGCCTCATTTGGATATTTGGGCATTCGTTGGTTCTCGGGGCCTCGACGGTCTGAGGCTCGCCTGAATGTTGCCAGTTGGGTCTGGACGGGTCGATGGTACTGGTCCAGTAAATTGGAGGCAGCGATTTGGTATCTCGAGAAGTTATTTATGAATGTTTTAAAAAAAAAAAAAAAAAAAAATTGTTGGTTGTTGCATTGTGTAAGACATACCTGAGCTTAATCGTGGGGTAGTTTTGATAGTGTGACCAGGTTGGAATGGCGTGTGGCTCGTGCGATAGGCAGTATCAATCGAGCCTTATTGGGGGGGCGGCGCCAAAAGTTGGTGGCGCTGAACTGGTGGTTTTGGGGATGCGATGGGGGTGCATCTTCACGTGCTTGGTGCTGTTTTGTGGACGCTGGGATTGCGTGGAGGTGTGGTACAAGCTTTTGGTGTGTGGCGGGTCCAGGCCACGTAAGGAGTCACGTGCCCTGTCCTGTGGCGGGGGGTAGGTCTGGTCCAGAGGCGGTTGAAGGCAATGGTAACTGGACAGAGAGACACCATCTTGGTATGGTGGCTCCAGGTTCCGGGATGTTGCAGGCACGGGGTTCTGCAAAGTTGGGGGGTTAATCCGTAGGTGATTAATACCTCATCTCTGGGTCGGTGTGTTGCGGCCAGGGATACTGGGGTGAGAAGTGGTTCCTGGACTGGGCCTACTCAGGGTTGTATATTTACTGTATTGGTTACTGTGTTACCTATTGTTATTTGTTGGGGTCGCCCGTTGGACGGCGCCCCCTTGTGTTAGTATGTAAATAATAGGTAATAAAGGCTGCTGTGGCCAATTTTAAACCAAGTCACATGCAGTTCGTGTATTATTTACAGATGGTATTGGTGGGTAACACACATACAGCACGACTGGAGAATCCTTCCTCAATGGTCAAGAAAGCCATGGAACCCATAGGGTGGAGGGGCGACATGACTAGAGGGAAGGGAAGGAGTGATGGGGTTAATGGAAACAGGAATGGTTTGTTTATAAGGCAGAGTAAAGGGATTGGTGGGTAGGAGGAGTTCCCTGGAGGAAGAGGTGGGACAGTTGAGGGGTGTAAGTAAAGGACTTTGACTTACCCCCTCTCTCTTGACTTCCGGATATGGAACGATCCCCGCCCACCCTCCCTTGTGTTTAATGCCGAGGGGAATTTGGTCTGGGTTGTTTCTTTGTCACAGCAGCGGGGGGTAGGTCTGGTCCAGACGCGGTTGAAGGCAATGGTAACTGGACAGAGAGACACCATCTTGGTATGGTGGCTCCAGGTTCCGGGATGTTGCAGGCACGGGGTTCTGCAAAGTTGGGGGGTTAATCCGTAGGTGATTAATACCTCATCTCTGGGTCGGTGTGTTGCGGCCAGGGATACTGGGGTGAGAAGTGGTTCCTGGACTGGGCCTACTCAGGGTTGTATATTTACTGTATTGGTTACTGTGTTACCTATTGTTATTTGTTGGGGTCGCCCGTTGGACGGCGCCCCCTTGTGTTAGTATGTAAATAATAGGTAATAAAGGCTGCTGTGGCCAATTTTAAACCAAGTCACATGCAGTTCGTGTATTATTTACAGATGGTATTGGTGGGTAACACACATACAGCACGACTGGAGAATCCTTCCTCAATGGTCAAGAGTGGAGATCAGTGTGCGGTTTTGGGAGTGGTTTTGTGGAGGAGTAAGATTAGCAAGGAGAAGTCAAGGGTGCAGGACAGGTTTATAACATAATGAGTCTGGCTGTATCCTATATTAGCCTTTATAAGTCTGAATAAATTGCTGTTCAAAAAGAAAACTCTTAAAGGGAATCTGTCAGCAGGTTTTTGCTACCTAATCTAAGAGCAGTATGATATAGAGAAAGAGACCCTGATTCCTGCGATGTATCACTTACTGGGCTGCTTGGTGTAATTCTGATAAAATCAGTGTTTTGTCAGGAGGAAAACTGCTACCACCTAGAACAACCACGCCCCCACCTCTGATTGGTAGCTTTCTGGCTATTCTACCAATCAGTGGTGGAGGTGGGGTTATACAAACTTCAGTATTCAGAGAACTGGTAGTTCTGCAGCAGAGAAAACGATGATTTTATCAAAAGTGCTTCACCCAGTAAAGTAAGTGATATATCACTGGAATCAATATCTCTGCCCCTACATCATCCTGGGGTAGGAAAAACCTGGTGACAGATTCCCTTTAATTTTCCTAAGGGACTCCTCAATAAAACGTTTGGGCTATCTAATAAATCATCTGTAGGACCTATTTAGAGTATATGCTGCATCCGCACCTTGCTTTACAGCAGGACTGGAGCAAAATAGTCCCAGTGATCAGATATTTGGCTTAGGAGCTTATTATTTTAGCAACCAAAAAAATTGAAGTGTTGTGCTCTCTGATACCAAAAGGATCCATGGTGACTTGAGAGGTGATAGATTTATTCAAATTGCTCATACAACACGTTTCGGACTCAAGTAACACTTCATCAGGTGTAGTTAGATAAAAAGATTTTTGGCTTACAAACACTTACTATTTTGGTAGTTTTGGGCTTACACCTATAATATGTAGGACTTCTAAGCTTAAAGAGTCAAATGGCACCTTGGTGTCTTCTTCACAGGTTACAAACCATTGGTAGGGGTAACGAAGACACCTATACACCATGATTAAGGGGTATGCTCGCACTGTCGTCATTTGGTGCCACATAGTGTATAGGAGGCATGAACTTTAAAAGCGAATTCCGCCCCTTATCCATACACATGATTACTCAGTACAGGTCATTGTTCATGAATTGTACACAAGGAGAATAATAATTTCTAATATATAAAGCTGTGTGTATGTAGAGTATGTATGTATATATTTGTGTGTGTGTGTATGTCCGCTAAAGGAATCCACACCGTCGCATTTAAAATCACAAAAATTTGCACAGCTGCTTCATTTGACTCAGGGAATGTCATAGACTATGTTTAGAGGGGAAAATGTAACCCTGTGCTTTATAGTTATTCACCAAAAAACCTGCCTCCATTAAAGTCAATAGAGCTGGGAGCTACAGGACATTAATAGGAGCTGTGATTGGTTGCTATAGACAACGAAGGACATTCTTAGTATAAGAAGCTTATGTGTGAGGTAATGTGATGTCGGTGGAGAGACAGATAAAAAGAAAGACAGAGAGACAGACAGACAGAAAGAGAGAGAATGTCAAAGAGAGAGACAGAGAGCAAAACAGAGACTGACAGAGTGACAGACAGAGACAGGCAGAGATAGACAGACAGAGAGACATAGAGAGACAGAGAAACAGACAGAGACAGATAGAGAGACACACATAGAGACAGACAGAAAGAGAGAGACAGACAGACAGATACAGAGACATATATAGAGACAGACAGAAAGAGAGAGACAGAAAGAGAGAGACAGACAGAGAGACATAGATAGAGAGAGGTGGACAGGGAGAGAGACTGACAAAGAGAGGGAGATGGATAGAGAGAGATGGCTAAAGAGGGGTGGATAGAGAGGGGTGGATAGAGACAGATAGAGAGACATTTAGCTACTATCCCACGCAATGCCGGGCACTACAGCTAGTATAATAATAAAGCTTAGTTTGCTTAGCTACATTGAAAACAAAGGATTGGGCATGTCGAAAATGAACATGTCCATTCATTTTCTTCCCAGCATATGTTAAATAAACATATGTCCAACAGTAAATTGCCATTTTCAGTAAATATTCTCCCAATGTATAGCCTACTATACGATGATCATAGTCTTGGAAGTTCTTTGATTAATGTATTACATAGGAGACACAGGAGGTACAGTAGGTACGTACAGAAACACTGAGGAAACCAATGTGAATACATTTGGTAACATGACAAGTCCTATAATATCGAGGTAAAAAAAATAAACAACAATTTGAGTTCTGGAAAATGAAACACTTAACCAATTAAACTTACCAGTGCTTGGGTTCAGAGTGAAAAACCCTTGATTATTTCCACTGGAGAAATGGAAGGATAGTTTTCCAGCAGAAACCAAATCTGCATCCGTTGCATTTAGTTGAAGGACGGAGACATTTGGAGCAGAGTTTTCCGGTACGGAGGCATAGTACACAGCCTTGGATAACTGAGGGATGTTATCATTGACATCTACAACTTCAATATAGACTTCAGCCACGGCAGACAGAGGAGCAGAACCCAAGTCCGTAGCACAGATGGTCAACCAGTAGCGGGATGCAGACTCCCGGTCTAGAGGAGCCGCTGTCCGAATTAACCCTTAAAGATGAATCAAAGGTTACTGGTTAGTTCCCTAATTATATAAGGAATTGATTGAAAGAAATTGCAATCGAGTTTTCTATCCATTAGATGGCGGCTGGGGTTCTAATTTATTTTTGCCATAGCTGAAAACATTTTTTAATTTCCAATATTTATTCTAAAACAGTAAACAACATAAAAATTAAATAATACGTCAAATAAAAAAAAAATATATAAAAAGCGAAAATAACAATAAAAATGTACAACTACAGTTCAGAAAGTAGGAGATGAGCTATACTATCATATATAGCACAAGAGTGTCTCTATTTTTTGGGAAAAAAAAATCCTTTTTTATATATTCTTTTAACTTCTCTCTCTATTTTTTGGGAAAAAAATCCTTTTATATATAATCTTTTAACTTCTCTAATAGCAACTCGAATATCCTGTTGTTAAACCCTCTGTTTGATATATTAGAATAAAATCTATTGAGGCTGATACAAATTTGATAAAAGTTGGCCAAAAACAATAATTTCGGTCTGACCGATCGACCATCTAGTCTGTATGGATACCTAGCAACTCTCCCAAACAGATGACACTGGAGGAAAGAAGGATTGTGGAGTCTGAATTTTATGGATGGGGGGGGGGGAGTCTGGAGTATAAAGAGCCAGCTGAAGGAGCGTTTCGCCAATAGTCTCATATATATGTATATTATGTACACAATACTAGGACATGTTTCTTCATCTTCTTGTACTACTAAAAGGGAATCAACCCTCCTATACTATCTATATGGACATGAAGGTCATAGAAATTTAAATAAAATGACACCTTAATATCTGTGATCTGGTGTCTTAATCCAAAATAATTCACATTTTTCTTAATATGGAATGATGACCGTCCTATTAAGATCTATGGGCTGGACATAGATCTCACTGAGAGTCTTCTTCCAGAGGTTTTTTTTTTTACAATGAGAAGAAGCTTTACCAGTGAAGTCATGTAATAACTGACAGTCAGCTCTCCTGATCTCACTGCAGGGCTGTGCCTGATTACAACTGGCACAGTGCAGCAGAGCTGAGCTTTGTCTCAGTACAAACACATCTGAAACTCTCCTTTTATAATACTGTTAGCTCCACAATAGTCCCCTCCCCTTTCCATAATAAATGCCAGAAGATTGAAGCTGAAGAAGTGTTTGTTGTAATCAGGCTCAGCCCTGCAGCAGAGCTTACAGTACTAGGAGAGGAGAGCTATAGCTTCAGCTTTATTTGTAATGAATGAGACAAAGCTCAGCTCTGCTATACTGTCCCTCCCCCCACACTGGCTACCTGTGAGATGGAAGCTGAATAAGCGTAATGACAAACAGCTTTGTAGTTTTGCAGTAAGATCAGGAGAGCAGACTGTCAGTTATTACATGTCTCACATTGTTAACTTCCCCTTTTGTTTAAAATTAAGTCTAGAGGCAGAATCTCAGGGAGTTCTATGTCAGGCCCAACAATCTTAACAGCTCAAGAAAAGCATGGATTTCTCTGAAATAAGATTGTGATATGCAAATATTAATGTATCATTTGATTTAACTTTTCATAAAATATATTATGACATATGCCAAAAAGAATAACTCTAGTGGGATACTAGAGGACCTTGCCAAAAAGAGTTTACCACTTTGTAGGCATTTTTCTACGGTGAAAGCCAATGGATGATACATGCCTCAATTAAATAAAATTTAATTACCGTACATTGTCATTTTTGTCTCTTTATAACTTACCTGTCTCCTCATCTATGCTGAAAACTGAGAGGTCCGTTCCATCCTTTATGGAATAACGTATTTCACCGTCCTTTCCTTTGTCTTCATCCTGAGCTGTAATTGTAAGGACCAGTGTCCCAGGTGATGAGTTTTCCAATACTGATCCAGTAAAGACGAAAGTTTTAAATACAGGTGGTTGTAGATTTTCATTTACATCCAGCACCTCCACCTCCACATGACATACAGAAGACTGTGGGAATGGCTGGCCGGCATCTGTAGCTCTGACGGTCAAATTGTAGAAGGCTTTAGTTTCAAAGTCAAGTTCTTTCTCTAACATCAAAGCTCCCGTTAATGTCTCCACTTGAAATATCCCTTGCTCGTTGTTAATAAGGGAGTACGATACATCTCCATTAAGTCCAGAGTCAGAGTCTTGAGCATCCACAAAGTACAAAACAGTTCCTACTGGAATGTCCTCTGCAATTTTCACGTTGGCCGTTACTGGCCGGCAATATGGGGCATTGTCATTGACGTCTTCCAATGTTATAACCACATCGGTGACCGAAAAAAGTTGCCTGTCTTTCTTCGATTGATCTCTGGCCTCTACTTTGAGTCTATATTTTGGTAAGAACTCCCTGTCTAACATGCTCTTAACTTTTATATCCCCTGTGACACTGTCTATGGTAAATTTATCAGTTGGCGTTAGAAGTGAGTACCTTACCTGGCCATTGTCCTCTTTGTCAACATCATCTGCCTTTACTTTAACAACAACACTACCAATCTTAGCATCCTCTCTTATCATTACACAGTATCCCGATAAAGGAAACTTTGGTTCATTATCATTTACATCCAACACGTTAATAGCTAGAATTTTCCAAGAGGATTTTTGAGGTGTCCCAAGGTCATAAGCTGTAATATTAAGAATATATGAACTTGTGGATTCATGGTCCAGCGGTGATGAGACATAAAGATCCCCAGTTTCCATATTGATGTCAAAGCACCCATCATCACTTCCATCAGATACAGCATAGACTAGTTTGCCATTTAAACCAGTATCTAGGTCAAGGGCAGTCAACAAAGCAATGGAGGAACTGACAACCGTATCCTCAGCCACGTCAATAGATACTGGAAAGTTGTCATCAAAATGAGGTGCATGATTGTTTATCAGATGATTGTTAAATGTTGTATCGTCCTCGTAGGCTTGTTTTTCTGTTTGAAAGTTGAAGTAATTTTTCATATTTTCCATGATCTTGCCAGCCACGCCAGTTTCTTCACAATGGACATATTTGGGTGAACCTTCATTTAGTATTGTGATATTGATAAATGTGGACACAGCTTCATTTTCTCCATCACTAGCACTGACAACTAAGGAGAGATGAGGGTCTGATGATGATAGGTCAAACAAGTCACCTCTGATTGTAATTTCTCCAGATATGGGGTCTAATCGAAACTTTTGTAGCTCATTGCCTGATAAAATCTGATATTGTATGGTCTGAAGCTCATCAACATCCACTGCCGAGAGTTCTAACACCTTCTCCCCAACAGACATGTCTCTCGTGATGCTTATGTTACAGTTGACCTTCTCAAAAACTGGGGCATTGTCATTCAGATTGTTCATGGTAACAGAAGCATAAACTTCTGCTTGTCTACGATAAGGTGAACCTAGATCAGATGCCCAGACTTTCAGATTATATATCCTTTTACTTAACTCATAGTCAAGCACCCGACTGTTAGAAATAACTCCTGATATTGGGTCAATTACGAAAGGAAAAGATTTTGGATTAACTAGCTTGTAGTTTATTTTGCCATTGTCCCCCTTGTCGGCATCAGTTGCAGAAACTTTTAAAATTTTTGTTCCAATGGGAGCATTTTCATTGAAATTTCCATCATATTTAGTTTGAGTGAATACAGGGGAGTGATTATTACAGTCTATAAGGTCAACGATAACTGTTGTGGAGACTTGGCCATCAAGTGCCGTAACTTCTAATCTGAACTGGGATTCATCTTTTATATCCATATGTTTACTGGTAAATATCAAACCACTTTTGCTTATAATTCTGAAATTTTCTGTCGAAGTTTTCATATAATATCCACTCGATGGATCTGCTGGGTAAATTTTAACCGTAGCCACATGACTACCAATTGGAGCACATTCATCGATCTGGACTTTATAGACATCCTGTTCAAATCTTGCCATGGCATATCTCCATGGAGGGATATAAATTGTTTTGAGGGAGGAATAAACTGGTGGCTTACTCTTATCTTTGGCTCTAAGACTTAGGTTAAAGCCTTGTGAGTGTTCCAGCCAGTTGATCTGTGCAGTGGAAACCACAGTAAATTCATTTTTCCCCACGTAAGATCTTAAAATTTTGAAATATCCAAAGGAATCTCCATCTACAATCTCAACAGAATCTATACTACACCCTGGATCTACGAAGTCCATGACCACAGTGGCGTAAAGGAGCCTCTCAGATGAGTCAGCCATGGCCGTTGTAACCGATGAGATGAAAGGAGGTTTCCTTAGAGCTGGTTGCACCGATACCTCTAGTGAAGCTATATTCCCAAATCCATTACCCTCTGCAATTTTTTTCATACGGTCAACAGCTAAAATATCCAGCTTGTGATGACTTATTTGAGTTGCATTCAAGTGTCCAATTAGCATGATGATACCGCTTGTTGGATGGACACTGAAGACTGAGGATTTGGTATTGAAGGTATAGTAGAACATAGCATTCTGGCCCAAATCAGCATCTGTAGCACTTATCTTTCCAAGGATAGTTTTAAGAGGAGCGTCTTCATTAACCGTAAATTTGTACAACGTTGTTGAGAAGAGAGGCTTTAGATCATTTATATCTAAAATTTGGATGGTAACTTTAGTCCGGGCTTCATAATTCAAGGATTTCTCAGAGGCATGAATGATGAGCTGATAATTGTCTTTAACTTCCCTATTTAATAGGGCTGTATTGCCACTCCTTATCCTGATGCGTAAAAAGCAGAAATCCCCAACCACCATCTCCTCTGTCTTAAAAAGTCCAGCTGGGTCTTCAGATACAATCCGATACTTTACTGTCCATTGAGGATCCTTCAAGTAAACGCCCATCTTTATATGACTCAAAACATGGGTCTTTGGAGCAGAATTTTCATGGATGCTTGTGTGATACACACTTTGAGTAAAACTCAAAGAAGAATCTTCATTGTTGGGTCTTTGTTCGCTCGATGTGAAATGAAGGAGCAATAACAATACAATAACCAGGGCTTCTCGGGTGGTGGTGGTAAAGCCAACCATTGTGTGACGTCCCCCTAAAAAAGAACAAAAACAGTCTATAAGTCAAATTATAATCTGAATATGTAGCCAAACATCAAACATCATATATAATACTGCATTAATGGAAATAATTGATCTGTTTTTGAAATCCTGTGTTTTTCTGAGAAGGGGATCTGTCTGGGTTGGCAATTAAGACCACTTGTATATAAGTTTTGACTATCATCCTGATGAGTACCTTACCAAATCAACCAAAGGGTAATTGTTGAATGCCTAAATTCAGCCCCCCCAGATGACAGCGCCGTTTCCTCGGTTCAGTCGGAGTCTATTGCATTTCAGAGAGACACCAGCTTCCTGCGCCGCAATAGTTATCAGCTATAGTAACCACTGGCCTATCATAGGCTGGCAGCTGACATTGATGTCATTATCACAGGTATCACATGACGCCACTACACCGGCTAAAAAGTATTGAGAGGGTGCTGCTCGCCACAAGAGTGTGGAAAGGCAAGAAGAATTGTTTATTTTTTGTGTTTAAAAGTGTTCGAGGGCTCAAGGACATTGGCCATTATTATAGGATGGGGCAGGATGGGGGACATTCTAACAGGAAGGGGCCAGGATGGGGACATTAGTACATAAGGGGCAGAGGATGGAAGCCATTATTGCAGAAAGGGGCTCAGGCTGGGGACATTATTACAGAAAGGGGCTCAGAATATGGTTACATAGTTACCTAGGTTGAAGAAAGACCCAGGTCCATCTAGTTCACCCTTCCTCCACTAATTATACATTTGTCATTAAGTCGTTTATAACCGACAATGTTATGTGTACTGAGGAAATCATCCAGCCCTTTTTTAAAAGCTGTTATAGTATCTTCCATTACTACCTCTTGTGGTCGGCATTCCACAGTCTGACTGCTCTAACTGTAAAGAACCCTTTCTTATTTAGCCGTCGGAATTGCTTTTCTTCCACTCACAGTGTATGCCCCCTGGTCCTTAGTATTGTCTTTGGAAGGAATAAGTCATGAGCCAGTCATTTATATTGACCACAAGGATGGGTGACAATATTACAGGATGGGGGGGGGACAAGAATTTAGCATTGGCCCAAATTGGGAGACATTATTTCAGGACGGTAGACATCACTACTGGAAGGGACAAGAATGGGGTATGTTATTAAAGAGGCAAGGATAGGAGACATTTTTTCAGGATGATGGACATTACTACCGAAAGGGTCAAGGATAGGGTATGTTATTAAAGAGGCCAGGATAGGAGACATTATTTCAGGATGGTGGACAATACTACCGGAAGGGTCAAGAATGGGGCATGTTATTAAATAGGCCAAGATATTAGATATTATTACAGGATGAGAACAATTATTACAGGATGGAAGACATTACTACAGGAGCTGATTGATCTGACCAACATGCTGGTTGGAGCCCCTGTCCAAATTTTTCACAGGGGGCCTATGGCACTCTACTCATGCCACTGCCTAAAATGATTGTATGCCCGTGGATTTTGCATATTTTCAGCTATTCATATTTCTATGTTGCATTATAACCTAGAATGCTCATGTCATACACAAAAAAATATCAAATTTACAGGATAAATATCCAGGAAGTGCTCAATTATTGAAAACTTTTAAAGCCAAAACCTAAAAATCTGGAAAAATAAGAAACAACGAGAAGTCTCGCGTACTGAAAACCTGTTTGACGTTTTCATTATCGAGAACTCAGCCAAGAAACGCCCTAATTGTTGTTTTTCTTCTAAAATCTGAATAAAAGAATATTTAAGAAACCTGTTTTCCTTAGGGTCCGGCTTCTAGATGCTTCAAACTGTAATTTTGGGACATAGTAAGACATATTAAAAGAAAAATTGGGGCAAAAATTAGAGATGGCTGAATCGATTCACAAGAGCCAGTCCAAGGGCCAGGTCAGAAATCTGTGGTCACCAGATGGGAAACATATGAACTGTCTTTTTTTTTTAATTTATTAAGAGGTATAATATTTTATGGTACTTTACAAACATTTTGTGACATCAAGTGCACTTTACAAAGTACGAAAAGCCTGAATAGTTAAACAATATGTGTATAGGCAGCAAACAGCGGATGTATGCTTTCATCTACTTCATGTGACTAAAACGCATCAAAGCAAAAAATATGACTTCCCCTTCTTAAACAAACATCCAGCTATTTGCCTTTCCCTCTCCTGCCTATAAGACACCTGTGTATCAGAATATTCTTTTCAGCAGATACTGTGTTGGCACATACTACATAAAACGAGGCTTGGAAATAAGGAAAATTGTGCTTCATAAGTTTATAAAGGACCTTTCACATACTCCCAAAAAAAATTGAGTTAGTAACCTTGTAAAAATTCCTGATTTCCCCTGATTATGCCATCATTTTTTGTTTTGGGATGCGTCACTTCATTGTTGAGATATTCACATTTGTTGCTTTAAGAGCACAGTATGTGAAATTTCTGCTTCACAATCCAACTGGGTGTTTCTTCAGAGTTTTCTCTGGGGGCGTTTGCTTTCAGCCCTGCTACGCAGATGCTGCCAATCACAGTTCATCAGCTGATATGGAAGTTGAGCTGTGATTGGTGAGAAGGCTGAAAGTGCACGCCCCCAGAGAAGACTCTGAAGGAACACCCAGTTGGATTGTGAAGCAGAGATTTCACATACTGTTCTCTTAAAGCAAAAAATGTGAATATCTTAACAATGGAGTGACACAAAGCAAAACGGATAACAGTGGCAGAATCAGGGGGGCTCAGGGATTTCGAAGTATTTAACTCACTCAATTTTTTTAACAAGTGACAGGTCTTCTTTACTGTCTAAGGCTATGTGCGCATGTGTGCGCTCTGCACCGCACCTAAAAGGTGCGCTTCAGAGCGCAGCTGAAAAGCTCCGTTCTGAAGCGCATGGTGCCGGCAGAGAACGTGCGCTCTGCATGCAGCTCCTGCCATAGACAGAGCAGGGGCTGCCGGCAAAGCGCACGGAAGAAGTGACATGTCATTTCTTAGAACGCGCGCTTCGGGCAGCAGCCGAAGCGCTGCGCTCTAAGACGCCATGTGCGCACGGCCCCTGCACAATCTCCATAGATTATGCTGGGGACGCAGGACGCATGCAGTTACGCTGCGCTACAAAGCGCAGCATAACTGCATGTAATTACGCAATGTGCACACATAGCCTAAGGCCTCTTTCACACGTCCTTGTCTCCGGTACGTGTTTGGGCCGTTTCCTCACGTATTGGAGACACGGGCACACGTAGACCCATTAAAATCAATGGGTTTGCGCTCACGTGCGTGTTCTGCCATGGACCGTGTGTACGTGTGGAGCATACATGTGTCCGTGTGCTCCACACGTCAACATGTTCGTTTTTCTCCGGCATCACGGGTGTCACACGGAACGCAAACGGACCACATGGAGGTGTTCCGTGTGACACGCGCCGGAGAAAACACACGTATCTTAGAAAATAATAAAAAAACTTTACTCCCCTTCTCCAGCCCTGGTGTCTCTGCCGCTGCTGTCACTTGCTTCCGACCGCCGCTCATTATGCTCATTGCATATTCACTTCACTGTGGCCGGAAGCAGCAGCAGCGGGGAATCGGCAGGACCAGAGACCAAAGATCAGAACCACGGACAGCGAAGCCAGGGACAGGTGAGTAGAAAGTTCCCGTTCTCCGTGTGTTGTCACGGATAACACACGGAGAACACACGTGTGCCATGAACACGGCTCACGGAGGGCAAAACGCACCTTTGACACGTCCGTGAAAAACGTGCGTGGTTTTTGACGGACGTGTGATAGAGGCCTAAAGCAGTGTTCACCAACTCCAATCCTCAAAGGCCACCAAAAGTGTATGTTTTCAGATCTCCTTAGCATTGCACAGGTGTTGGAATCATTACCTATGCAGGTGATTAAATTATCAATTGTGCAATACTAAGGAAATCCTGAAAAAATGTTGTAGGGTACAAACAGTTAACAAAAATGTCCCCAATCCCCATCTAAATGCAATCTAAAAGAAAAACCTTGAAAGAGTCATAATTATTACTGAAGACCAGGATGCAGGAAACCACTATTGGAGACCAAGTATGAAAGTACCAGGACACTTGTAACCTGGTTTGAGAACCACAGGTGCATCCAAAATAGTTGGATATAAACAAGTCCTTTTTATTAAGATATCTTAAAATGCAACGCGTTTCGGGGCTATATCACCCTGTCCTCAAATAACAAGGGTGCAAGCAGAATTTGATTATATCTGCTTTTTAAGAATACAGTGCCCTGAAATGCGTTGTGTTTTAGGAAATTTTAATGGGATTTGTTTATACTCAGCGCTTTTGGGTCCACCTGAGGGTTACAAATCTTCTGTCATTTTTTTTCCGGTTCCGAATTCTAGCATCTTTCACTTTTCATGTCCATTTCATTTTTTATTTTCATGGAAAGGTTCTCCACAGACTTGGGTTGCAGAACCCATAATTGGTGGCCATGCCATGTGTAGATATATGCCTATCTACAGAAAAACTGTCAAAGATGAGCCGCCCTGAGGCATATATCTTTTTATCATAAAGACTGGGGAAAAGTGAGCGCAAATAGAGTCTTACCAGATATTAAAAGAGCAGAGTGTAATAATGTACACTCACCTTATGGGGTTGTGAGGGTCACAACCACCAGAGATAGCATACAGATAATGGCGGCTGCTGCAGCCCCACGTGGATGAATCTTCAATGCTGGACAGGAGAAAGGGTTAATGCTGCGCTGTCGCCAAAAAGGATGAAAAAAATGTTGATTTATTAATAAGTATATTATTCCATAGGTCTACGCATTTCAAAGTTCAAGACCTCTTCTTCAGAACCAAAATAAAAGGAGAAAAATCAACAATACATCATATTGTATTGTTGATTTTTCTCCATTTTTTTGGTCCTGAAGAAGAGATCTTGAACCTTGAAACGTGTAGACATATGGAATAAAATATTTATTAATAAATCAACTATTTTTTCATCCTTTTTGGTGACAGCGTGGCATTAACCCCTTCTCCTCTCCAGCATTGAACCTTTTTATCATGACATATTAACCCATTGTAGTTCCCTTTCTGAGTTCTGCTTTCATACCGATGCTAGGTCTAACCAAAAACCTTGAATTTCTTCTTCAAGCCACTTCATTATGGAATATATTAGTAATAAATGATTGTAAAATTGGGATTTGGTTGATAATAATTCTCATGGCTTTGAATGTCACTCAAGGAAGTCAGAATCCCCAAAGCGGTCATGAAATTAATTGACTTGTTAAGTCTGTCACTGCCCATCATTTACGTTGACACATGTCAGCTCTGTGCTCACTGGAGTGTGATGCGTGTTTGTCTTTCACACTGCCCACAACATCGACTTCACATGTCTGATCATTATGTGACTGCTACCAGCAGCCGGCGGAGTGAAGTTTCCCCAAAACATCCTGTTTGCCATTGAGCGAAGAGTCTGGCCGTGGGTGGCTTCTGCACACAAGTGGTGGGAAAGAGATAAAGAGCCGGGAAAATGAACAAGACGTTAACTGTGTGCACTGGATTATTAATAGAAACCTAATATTTGGTGTCTGTGGCGAACCAGTGATAGAGTATCTTTGTCATACGTTTCTTCAATTTAGCAACCTTTGATACAAAACATACACGACAGCCACACCAAGAACAACTAGAAATATGTGTTTGATATAGGTTTTTATGAATGATGATTAGGGTGCTACTACTGCAACCTTAAAAATCAGTAGAATGGGTGTCCTGAATACCTATTCGATCATCAGTACTGTAGACCTTGGATGGATCATGCATGTTGGACTCTAACTCTTTCTCACTGTGGTCTTGTCCTGAATACCTAATCCCTCATCAGTACTGAAGACCTTTCATGGAGCGTGCATGTTGGACTCAAGTGGTCTTGTTCAAATACTTAATCCCTCATCAGTACTGAAGACCTTTCATGGAGCATGCATGTTGGACTCAAGTGGTCTTGTCCCAAATACCTAATCCCTCATCAGTACTGTAGATCTTGCATGAAGCGTGCATGTTGGACTCAAACTCTTTCTTACTGTTGTCTTGTCCCAAATACCTAATCCCTCATGGGTACTGAAGACCTTTCATGGAGCGTGCATGTTGGATTCAAGTGGTCTTGTCCCAAATACCTAATCCCTCATCAGTACTGAAGACCTTTCATGGAGCGTGCATGTTGGACTCAAGTGGTCTTGTCCCAAATACCTAATCAGTACCGAAGACCTTTCATGGAATGTGCATGTTGTACTCAAGTGGTCTTGTTGCAAAAACCTAATCCCTCATCAGTACTGAAGACCATTCATGAAGCGTGCATATTGGACTCAAATGGTCTTGTCCCTAATACCTAATCCCTCATCAGTACTGTAGAACTTGGATGAAGCGTGCATGTTGGACTCAAACTCTTTCTCACTGTTGTCTTGTCCCGAATACCTAATCCCTCATGAGTACTGAAGACCTTTCATGGAGCGTGCATGTTGGACTTAAGTGGTGTTGTCCCAAATACCTAATCAGTACTGAAGACCTTTCATGGAATGTGCATGTTGTACTCAAGAGGTCTTGTCGCAAATACCTAATCCCTCATCTGTACTGAAGACCTTTCATGGAGCGTGCATGTTGGACTCAAGTGGTCTTGTCCCAAATACCTAATCCCTCATCAGTACTGAAGACCTTTCATGGAGTGTGCATGTTGGACTCAAGTGGTCTTGTTCCAAACACCTAATCCCTCATCAGTACTGTAGATCTTGGATGAAGCGTGCATGTTGGACTCAAACTCTTTCTCACTGTTGTCTTGTCCCGAATACCTAATCCCTCATGAGTACTGTAGACCTTGGATGGTGCGTGCATATTAGACTCAAATTCCTTCTCACTATGGTCTTGTCCCAAATACCTAATCCCTCATTAGTACTGTAGACCCTGGATGGAGTGTGCATGTTGGACTCAAACTCTTTCTCACTGTGGTCTTGTCCCGAATACCTAATCCCTCATCAGTACTGAAGATCTTTAATGGAGCGTGCATGTTGGACTCAAGTGGTCTTACCACAAATACCTAATCCTTCAAAAGTACTGTAGACCTTGGATGGAGTGTGCATGTTGAAAGCAAACTGTTTCTCACTGTGACCTTCTGGTGAAGCGAAATGTGAACTTCAGAGCCCTGAATTTGGGTGAAGGTCCCAGAAATGGGACCCCCCAAAATCATACATTTTTGGTGGGACTGACTGAACATACATGAGCATTAGGATGTCCAGAATTTCTTCCAATTACAGATGTTGTGGGTGTAAGGATCACACAGGCAAAGGTGTTCTGCTGAGAACACCAGACATCAGTGAAACAGGTTCCTCAGGGGTGTGTTACGTTAACTGCTGCAGAGGTTTCCCTCTATGACAACATACTTTAAGAGAACATAGTAGCCCTAGATATAATGTATAGACAAGGAAGGATTTAGTCCATGCTCTAAAAATAACTGGATTTTACTGATGAACTGGATGGAACGTATATACTATTGTTAGTAGGTATATAACTTGATAATCAGGTCTTCTGTTTTCATGTTACAGGTGTAACTGTTACATGCACCAACACATATCTTGTAAGAAAAATTTCATTTATACATAGATGACTTGGACCTTCAATTTATGCTATCTATCGACATTTTCCATCCCACGTCTACTCAGGACCCATGCTTTGGCAAGTCCAATGTTTCCATTTCCAGGTCCGGCCTACTTGTTGCCTCAGACCCAAACTTTGCCTTTGCTGTCTCAAGTTGCCCACAAACTCACAGCTTCCCTTCTTGGTTTCCCAGCTTTACCCACTGCAGCTCCTCTCCTTTCTCTATGCGCCACTTCTTATGGCATCAAGGATCCAAAACTGCGACTCCTTTAATCCAGTTACAAGCTTGGTACTAAAAGTCTCCTTCCTTTCACACGCACTCAATATGAGGCCTTTGCTTCTATTTCTCAGTCTCGTTGCAACAAAAATGAACTGCTACCAATACTTCTCCCACTTTAGAATTGGCTACCCTTTCCCGAGGTGACTTGCTACAACATATTTCCTACTACAAAAAAGCGTCACAGCCTGTGGTGCATGCCACATTAGACACAACTTTAGATCATTCAATTTAACATGTCTGGCAATAACAGATATTCAGGGGAATGTCAGCCATTTTCCACACTTTTTCGGGGGAAAGCAGAATCAGGCTGTTGGATTTCAAGATGCCCAATCCTTTTTTTCTTTTGATTAGTCTCTGGCAGTGGCTTACTCCCATCTTCTGATGTGGGACACAAACATACGGCTTAGCTAAGTATGTATAAGAGAAGGGATAGATAATTCATGATATGGATAGAGTAAAACCAGTTAAAATACCCAAAAATGTAATGCTTTATGGGATTCTTTCCAAAGTTTTAACATTTAGATAGCAGCTTATTCTCCCCTAAGATTAGACTTTCATAGTATTTAAGGTTGAAGGTAGACATATGTCCATTGAGTTCAACCCATGACCTAACCTAACATGTTGATCCAGAGAAAGGCAAAAAACCCCATGGGGCAGACAGTAAGAGCCACAAGAGGGGAAAAAATTCCTTCCCGACTTCACATATGGCAATCAAATCAGGCATTGAGGTCTTTTTCTCTTTACTCCTGACATCAAATGTCAAGAGAGAATATAGAGTCCCCACACACACATTCAAATCAGGGTTTTTTCCAACTTTATCCAAATGTTTTGAGCACCTTATCCCATGGTTTCATTAATATTAGTCACCCTTTTCTAAGCCACCATGTGATCTGAAGGCCCTCATACACATTGGATGAAAATCCGCCAATTTTGGTAGGATCAGCCTACCAGCTAATGTGTATGGGGACCTCCAAACTCCACCATACACAACTACCCCAGATCCTTATCTCCCCCAACATCACCTGGCAGATATGACCGTTTTAATGTAACCACTTGATCCTCTAAGACACTGGCAGATGCCAAGTGTTCATCTGTACAAGGAAAGTGGGAAAAGATAGCTGTCAACAGAACTAATCATTGGCCAAAAGTATACTGTATGAGTTCGTATATTCAGGTGCAGCTAAGTAAGCATGGTTCTTGAGACATAGCTAGGCTGGGCACCATGAAAGGAAGATGGGTACCAACAAGTTACTATGCCATTGCCAAAATAATTAGATATATATCAACAACCTGAATTGTTCCCTTAGGGGAAAATCTACCTGTGATTTTTATGTTTATTATATTTCGCTGAAAGATGAAGTGAAAGTAGAAGATAGAGCCATATTCTAAGAGTGCAGCTCATTTAGAATTCATCATATAAGTTAAGTTGGCCATACAGGTTGGATTGATGTTGGCCCAACTTACTGATTTTGGCTGAACTGGCCAACCATCTAATCTGTATTCAGGCAGCCTGACTTTTTATCTTTAGCAGATGTCAGGGGAGAGATGGATCTAACTTTTAAGTTTCAATGGGCCTTGTCCCATAGATTCTACATTTATATGGGGAAGTCAAGAGGATTTCCAGTTGACCATATGAGTATTAGGCGGGCTTTACACGTTGCGACATCGCTACCGATATATCGTCGGGGTTATGTCATTAGTGACGCACATCCGGCACGAGTAGCAACATCGCAACGTGTAAATCCTAGGTGCGACGATGAATGAGCGCAAAAGCGGAAAAAATCGCTGATCTGTGTCACGTCGTTCATTTCCATAATGTCTTTACTGCTGCAGATACGATGTTGTTTGTCATTCCTGCAGCACCACACATCGCTGTGTGTGAAACCGCAGGAATGACAAACATCTCCTTACCTGCATCCTGCCGGCAATGCGGAAAGAAGGAGGTGGGATGTTATGTCCCGCTCATCTCCGCCCCTCCGCTTCTATTGGCCGGCCGCTTAGTGACGTCGCGGTGACGCCGAACGCACCTCCCCCTTGAAGGAGGGATTGTTCGGCGGTCACAGCGACGTCGCCAACCAGGTATGTGTGTGACGCTGCCGTAGCGATAATGTTCGCTACGGCAGCAAGCACCAAATATCGCATGTACGACGGGGGCGGGTACTATTGCGCTCAACATCGCTAGCAATTGCTAGCGATGTCGCAGCGTGTAAAGCCCGCCTAAAGGTCCAGTCACACTAAGCAACTTACCAGCGATCCCAACAATGATAGGGATCGCTGGTAAGTTGCTAGGAGGTTGCTGGTGAGATGTCACACTGCGACGCTCCAGCGACCTGACCTGGCAGGGATCGCTGGAGCGTCGCTACACGAGTTGCTGGTGAGCTCACCAGCAACCAGTGACAAGCCCCCAGCGCCGCGTGGAAGATGCTGCGCTTGGTAACTAAGGTAAATATTGGGTAACCAACCCGATATTTACCTTGGTTACCAGCGCACGCAGCTACACGTGCAGAGAGCAGTGAGCAGCGCACACTGAGCGCTGGCTCCCTGCTCTCCTAGTTACAGCACACATCGGGTTAATTATCCGATGTGTGCTGCAGCTTCACGTGCACAGAGCAGGGAGCAGCGCACACCGCTTAGCGCTGGCTCCTTGCTCTCCTAGCTACAGCACACATCGGGTTAATTAACCCGATGTGTCCTGCAGCTACATGTGCACAGAGCAGCGCACAATGCTTAGCGCTGGCTCCCTGCTCTCCTAGCTACAGCACACATCGGGTTAATTAACCCGATGTGTCCTGCAGCTACATGTGCACAGAGCAGGAGCCGGCACTGACAGTGAGAGCGGCGGAGACTGGTAACAAAGGTAAATATCGGGTAACCAAGGACAGGGCTTCTTGGTTACCCGATGTTTACATTGGTTACCAGCCTCCGCAGAAGCCGGCTCCTGCTGCCTGCACATTTAGTTGTTGCTGTCTCGCTGTCACACACAGCGATCTGTGCTTCACAGCGGGACAGCAACAACTAAAAAATGGCCCAGGACATTCAGCAACAACCAACGACCTCACAGCAGGGGCCAGGTTGTTGCTGGATGTCACACACAGCGACATCGCTAGCAACGTCACAAAAGTTGTTCGTTAGCAGCGATGTTGCTAGTGATGTTGCTAGCGATGTTGCTTAGTGTGATGGGGCCTTAAGTCTAAAGCTGGGTTTACACACTGCAACATCGCAAAGGACATCGCTGTAACGTCACCGGTTTGGTGACGCAATAGCGACCTCCCTAAGTCTCTGCTAAGTCTCTGGTGAGCGTTCAAACAGGCAAACCTGGCCAACAACTCAACAGCGATCCGGACCTGCAGAGCGACCTAGCTGGTTGTTGGGGACGTTGATAAGCAGCCTTTTGAAAGGGAAGTTGCTAACAAAGTCGCTGCAAAGTCTTCACACACTGAAACTTCATGCTGCACAGCGGGAAACAAAGGACCTAGGAATGGTCCTGAACGATTTGTAACGATTACAACTTCACAGCAGGGGCCAGGTCGCTGATAGGTTTCACACACTGCAACATCGCAAACAACATCGCTATTGCGTCACAAAACCGGTGACGTTACAGCGATGTCGTTTGAGATGTTGCAGTGTGTAAACCCAGCTTAACAGCTATCTAAAGGCCCCCATACACTGTGGATAGATGTTGACCAAGTGATGGTTTAACCAATTGTTCAGCCAGCAGCTACATTGCCCATCTCTCCCATACACAGGATCACTCATTCGGCCAGTGGCATATCTCTTAGAGAACAAAAGGATGGACAGTCTGATATCAGACATGCTGGATCCTTATCTCAAGTGATTATCTGTGAGCCCCACAGACATTAACTTGATAATGGAGGGTTTGGCCAAATTTTGTCTACTGTGAATGGGATCCTTAAAGCTTATGATAATCTAAGGCTATGTGCGCACGTTGCGTACTAGCCCTGCAGAAATTTCTGCAGCGATCTGAAGAGCACACGTGCGCTTCAAATCGCTGCAGAAAATGTCCGTAAAGAAAAAAAAAAAAAGCCGATTCCATGCGCTCTGCCTGCAGCTCCTGCCATAGACAGAGCAAGGGCTGCCGGCAAAGCACATGGAAGAAGTGACATGTCACTTCTTAGAACGCAGCGCTTCGGGCAGCAGCCGAAGCGCTGCGCTCTAAGACGCCACTTGCGCACGGCCCCTGCACAATCTCCATAGACTGTGCAGGGGACGCAGGACACATGCAGTTACGCTGCGCTACAAAGCGCAGCATAACTGCATGTATTTACGCAACGTGCGCACATAGCCTTACTGTGATCACTGATATGACCAGCAACCTGAGTACAATCTGTGCATCTATGGTTTCCAGTTAAATTTTTGGTACCTACCTAAAACAATGTTTTGTTTACTGTCTCCTTTTGTTAAAATGGTATCTTTCTGTCACAAGTAGCTTTTTGCAAGCATCGCCGACTATGGTGTTGACATCTGGATTTGTAGAAACTACAGCTTCTTGCACTCTGCCTGCTAACTTCTCTGACATCTGATCAGCACAGGGTCACTCGCACATCGACCCACAGACTTGTAGTTCATAGGCAGGATAGCAAGAGTTAATCTCTGATGGGCTGCTTGTTAATCTCCTTTGGTCACATGATGTGAGAGAGCCAGCCACATTCTCTTCCCTCCTATTTCCCCTAGCTGGACACTTCTATAAGTGCCAGCTATAGATCATCTATTCTGGTCTGGAGAGGTGGTTTGATCCAGACTTACATTTGGTTGTTGTGCATTGTTGCTGTGAGCAGTTATGGTGTTAACCCTTGTTGTCCTTTTGCTGCTGCCTTACTTCTCTTGCTTTTCTCCTTACAGTTTTTTTCCTGTGAGTTTGCAGTGTGTCTGAGTTTTGGTTCTCCCCTCTCTGTCTATCTGTGTTGCCATCATACTCCTGCCCTTTCCTTACCTGGGGGGGGATCAAAGATTAGCTCTGGTCAGGAGAATAGCCAGGGATGGGACCCAGGTATCTCCACCAATAGGGGTAACTAAGAGGTTAGGGATAGCCTAGGGTTTCCTAGCGTAAGGAACAGTACAGGAGTCCCCTGTCCCTCACTATCTTAAAGTCATATTGTGATATTTTCTTTAAAATCTTCTCCAATATTCTTGTGTCTGGCTAAGAAGAATAGAACATGTTCTAGAGAAGTGTATGAAGAATAAGGGTACCATTATTTTATCAAATCTCAGCCATCTATGTATGTTCTAGGCATAAATCTCTTGAAATCTGATAAGATATGGTTGACCCTCTCTAAAGGGTGCTTTACACGCTACGACATTGCTAACGATATATCGTCGGGGTCACGTCGTTAGTGACGCACATCCGACGCCGTTTGCGTCATCGCAGTGTGTGAGACCTAGGAGCGACAATCAACGATCGCAAAAACGTCAAAAATCGTTGATCGTTGACATGTCGCTCCTCTTCATAATATCGTTGGTGGTGCATGCCGCTGGTTGTTCATCATTCCTGCGGCACCACACATCGCTATGTGTGACACTGCAGGAATGACGAACATCTCCTTACCTGCGTCCACCGGCAATGCGGAAGGAAGGAGGTGGGCGGGATATTCCGCCCGCTCATCTCCGCCCCTCCGCTTCTATTGGACGGCTGCCGTGTGACGTCGCTGTGACACCGCACAAATCGCCCCCTTAGAAAGGAGGTGGTTCCCCGGCCACAGCGACGTCGCAGGGAAGGTAAGTCCGTGTGAGGGGTGTAAGCGATATTGTGCGCCACGGGCAGCAATTTGCCCGTGACGCATAACCGACGAGGGCGGGTACGCTCGCTAGCGATATCGATACTGATATCGCAGCGTGTAAAGTGCCCTTAAGAATAATAATTTATGTTGATTGTGCTGAGAACCGATTGCGATTCAGAGCATGCACAAAGCAGGTTGTTTTCGGCTTTTCATTATAAGTAGGCCTTGGCAGTCAGCATTGTATAATACTAGTTCTGTGCAGATTTCACAGGTTTCTGAATAGCTTGTATGCCCGTGCTCTGTCACTTGCAGCAAATGTATGTTTTACGTGTCCAGTATGTGTTGGAAACGAGGTTCTTCTAAGGTCTCTGCTCTACTGTCATCCAATTCCATAACATAAAGGTTCTCCATATCTATGAAACCTCTAGAATTCTTGAAATGTCTTTAGGCACCACTCCACATAACACAATTACGTTCCGTTGCGTTATATTGAATGACACAAAGTGGAGTTTTTAATTGACCCAGGTTAAAATTGCATATGTTTTCACAAAAAATGTGTTATCACTTTCCATTTTGCAGATAAGCCCCTTTCGTTAAGATGCCCGTAGGCCATTGCCAAATTTTGCCGGGAGGAAATAAGCAATTTAACAAAATATTTTAATGTCTGTACGATACAGATTGACATGTTTCAGAGTCTGTATTGAAGCAGCCATGTCATACTAAAGTGCCCTGTTCTGTTTTGTGAAATGACTGGTGTGATTAGGCGTTCTACAGGCTAGGACATGTAGCCGCCATTCACCGTCTTGCTTCATCTTTGACTCTGTGACCTCTGCAGAGAAGACTGATGCATAGCACGTACGACTGGAAAACAAGAATGCCAAGACCACTTGAGTCCACAAACTATTCATCGCAAACAAAAAGCTCGATGATAGAGACCTGCTATGCTAGTAATGGTGGTTGACCACTGGACCCCCATAAGGTTTAAATATGAGGGTAGACATTAAGTAGCAGCACAGGTTTTTATATCTCTCCTGTTACAATATCTCCAAACACTTCCTTATATCCTAAGAATACTGGTGCGAATATTGTCTTATTAGCACAACCTTGGTCAATATATTTTATAAGTTATGGGTGTCCTCGAAGGGTCCTGTGCTTAGAACCCTCTTTTCTGTGCTATACGTACAACCTCTGCAAAAAATAACTAATCATGCAGCCATTAATGTCTAAACCGCTGGTAGCAAAAGTGAGTATAACCCTAAGTAAAAATGGCCAAATTGTGCCCAAATTGTCAATATTTCATATGCCCACCATTATTTACAAGCACTGTCTTATCTCTCTTGGGCATGGAGGTCACTAGAGCTTCACAGGAGCCAGTAGATCCTCTTCGATCCTCCAGAACCACATCATGGAGCTGGTGGATGTTGGAGACCTGGCGCTCGTCCACCTTCCGTTTGAGGAGGCCCCATAGATGCTCAATAGGGTATAGGTCTGGAGACATGCTTGGCCAGTCCAGCACCTGTACCCACAGTTTCTGTGCACATAGACTATCATTATTCTCGATAGCACACGTCCTGTTTACATTGAACGGTGTGCTGCGTAGCGAGATTGAATGAGCGCTTTGCTCATTAGTCAAGTGATTGGAATTCTGGTTTCCGATAATTGGCAAATGCAAATGTATCCTAAGTTACAGTGAACCCAAATAACATGGACACTGACTTTCCCTTTGATAACTTTGGTGATGAAGAACTCTCTAACATCAGCTTTAGTTCGGTGGTCTCTGCTGGACGACTAAAGGCAGCTTTACACGCTACGATTTATCTGACGATCTCTTAAACGATGTGACACGCCCAGATCGTTGTTATGATTTGCCGAGATTGCACATAGGTCGTTTATTAGCGGTCACATGTAACGATCTCACAAACGACGCAACAGCGATCAGCGATATATTGTTTGACCAAGGCGGTCGTTTGGATGTTGTTCGTCGTTGGCAGGGTGTCAAACGTACCAATATGTCTGCTGCGATCAAAATGACGAACAATATTTTAAAACTGAACGACAATCAACAAGTGTCAACAATCAACGATTTTCAACCTATTTGCGATCGTTCGGAGTCGCACGTAGGTGTCACACGCAATGACGTCGCTAACGATGCCGGATGGGCATCACGAAAATCGTGACCCCGACGACATATCGTCAGATTAATCGTAGCGTGTAATGCCGCCTTTAGTCCATGTCGTTGATGGGTCTGAATTTCAGGTCAGAACATCTCCCAACACCCACATTCACGTGAGCTCTAGGCCGACAAAAATATTAACTCTACTCCCTCAGTAGTAGGTGATCCTCTTTATTTTTTGTGATTGGATAGGTTTGACTGGACCATTACGGATCATTTATTGACCTTATTAAATGATCTGAACTTGGACCACCAGATATTATACTGATGGGTCAGCCCAATCCTAATGAGATTATTAATATAGATGATGAATTCCCCATCCAAATTTTCTGATTATCACTCTCAATTTTTTTTTGTACAAATGAATATCACAAAATCACAGTACTATGGATATACTAAAGCGACAGTAAGTGCTGGTAAATGTATCTTCTTAAGTGATATAAGCTATAAAATATCATCTCCTGGATAGATAAAGTATTGAGAAAAGCAATTGTTCTAGTTTTCATAATTAGATTCACAATGGTTTATAAGAGAATGAGATAAAGATGTGACTCCTGTCGCTGTTACAGAATGCAGTAGAAAATTCTCTAGACAGTTGATTGAGGACGAAGAAGTCATTTAATCTACTTATCACTTTATTAAGTGGACCCCTTTCTAATAAATTAGACACCACGCCTCCTTTCCTAAAAAGCCACACCTAATAGATGGTGGGAGGAATGCATATGGACACAGTAAGGGGAGTAAATAGGGGAGTGTATGTAGACACAGTATGGGGAGCGAGGGGGAAGTGTGTATGTGGACACAGTATGGGGAGCAACTAGGTGCAAGAAATTTGAGGACACAGTAGTTGCAGCGAGTGGGGGAATTTTGAGGACACAGTATGGGGAGCGAAGGGGAGGGATGGGTGCGGACACAGTATGGTGAGTGAGGTAGGGAATGTATTCAGACACAATATGAGTGAGAGGGAGTGAGTGCAAAGGTAGTATGGAACGAGAAAAATGTGAGGGGGCAACAAGGAATATTCTCAGTGTGTCCACCTGTGTGACCACAAGTCTGATTTCATATATTCCATAAGAAGGTCAGGATAGAACAAGTGATTCACGTATTTCATACACATATCTTATACAGTAATTATACAGTTTCCTGTAAAACCATTTAAAGAAAATGGTGGAAATGTTGAGTGATTAGTCACTGGTTATATATTAATGTGTGGAGTCACATAGAGGATTAGGTCTATAAAAGTATTATGCTTCATATTATTAAGCAAACAGTACAGACTAAATTGGACATGTACTTCTCCTCATGATTGCCAGGTGTGTTCCTGCAGTGACGCCCTCTCCAAAGTCATCTGACCACGAACTGCTGACAAATTATCGGGCTGACAATCTCCACAGGTAGTAATTCACACAGAGCATTTATCTTCACCAGCTTTATGATGGTTTATAAAGCCAGAAAAACGATTCATATCTATCTTTTTACCTTTCAACTATGTAATTTATGTATTTATCTGTTCTATCTATTCCTCTATCTATCTATCTATCTATCTATCTATCTATCTATATATGATTTTGAATGAATCTGTGTGATTGTCTCATTGAAGTGATCTTTTCAAAAAGTTTCGCTCTCTTATAGATTTATTGTTTTAAAATACCCCCACCCATCCTTCCTAGAGTCCCCACCCTGGATGTGCCCTCATCCATCCTTCTTACAGCCCCCACCCTGGATGTGCCCTCATCCATCCTTCTTACAGCCCCCACCCTGGATGTGCCCCCATCCATCCTTCCTACAGTCCCCACCCTGGTTGTACCCCCATCTATTCTTCCTACAGTCCCCACCCTGGATGTGCACCCATCCATCCTTCCTACAGTCCCCACTCTGGATGTGCCCCCATCTATTCTTCCTACAGTCCCCACTCTGGATGTGCCCCCATCTATTCTTCCTACAGCCCCCACCCTGGATGTGCACCCATCCATCCTTCCTACAGTCCCCACCCTGGATGTGCACCCATCCATCCTCCCTACAGTCCCCACTCTGGATGTGCCCCCATCTATTCTTCCTACAGTCCCCACCCTGGATGTACCCCCATCTATTCTTCCTACAGTTCCCACCCTGGATGTACCCCATCCATCCTTCCTACAGCCCCCACCTTGGATGTGCCCCCATCTATTCTTCCTACAGTCCCCACCCTGGATGTACCCCCATCTATCCTTCCTACAGTCCCCACCCTGGATGTGCCCCCATACATCGTTCCTGCAGTCCCCACCCGGGATGTGCCCGATCCATCGTTCCTGCAGTTCCCACCCGGGATGTGCCCCATCCATCCTTCCTACAGTCCCCACCCTGGATGTGCCCCCATCCATCCTTCCTACCGTCTGCACACTGGATGTGTCCCCATCCACCCTTCCTACCGTCCCCACCCTGGATGTGCCCCATCCATCCTTCCTACAGTCCCCACCCTGGATGTGCCCCATCCATCCTTCCTACAGTCCCCACCCTGGATGTGCACCCATCCACCCTTCCTACCGTCCCCACCCTGGATGTGCCCCATCCATCCTTCCCACAGTCCCCACCATGGATGTGCCCCAACCATCCTTCCTACCGTCCCCACCCTGGATGTGCCCCATCCATCCTTCCTACCGACCCCACCCTGGATGTGCCCCCATCCACCCTTCCTACCGTCCCCACCCTAGATGTGCCCCTACCCATCCATCCTTCCTAGAGTCCCTACCCATCATCCCCACAGTCCTTGTCCCTATTGCACACTTGCTTTGGCAAAACAAATATGTATTTGGTCCTGCCCATAAAGCTTATTTGATTTGATTTACAACAGATACTACACATTCTCCAGTCCTCACAGTGACATCACAGTGTCACTTTCAGCCATACTTTCCTATCTTACTGAACAAGTTGCAGAGACTAGTACTGAGCCTGAGGTTATGAACGATCTGCAAACTTGCAACTCGTGGCATTTCATGGGAACATAGATTCAATCAAAGCTGACATAAATCATGCTTTTATTTATTTCTTCGGGGCTTAGGTGTTTAAGGGAAATTTCTCACTTAAAGGGGATGTCCAAGAGTTTCTAAAATGCAGGAAATTAAATCACGTCTTAAAGGGAATGTGTTAAAAAAAAATAAATAACCTACGGTTTAAATCAGGTTTTTATGCAAAATGCATTCTTGGAAATTCTTGGTATTGTTTTTTTATTTTTCACATCTATTCTATTCTATTTTTTCCAGTAAATTCACATGTAAATTAGCAGCAATAGACTCCTATAATGCCCTCTAACCTTTTCAGGTGAACTTAATGTGACCTTCTTTAAACTTTTGACTGCACATGTCTAACTGTTTAATGTTTCTGGACTTTTTGCACAACTTACTGTTCTCCAACAAGGAGCCTAATGGCAAAATTCCCAACAGGTCTTTGATCCATGAATCGCCTAATAAATTCCAGGGTTCAATTCGAATTGGAATTTAAAAAGTCCTCCTCATCATACTGTTAACATTTTGACATCATGAGACCAAAAGGATACCTAAAAATTAATCAGCAGTACCGCGCCATTGCGAGGCTTCAAGCAGGATGTTCTCAGATGGAAGAGGCCACTGAGCTTAGAGTGTCATTGGCAGGTGGCAACAGAGACACAGAGGGACTGGAAGAGTCACAGAAAAGCAGAGAAGTAGATGTCCTTTGGCCACATCCAACACTGATGACCACTTCATTGTGAACAATGCTTTTTGGAACTAGATGATGAATGCCACACAGCTACAGGTACATTTAAGGGAGGTGAGAGGCATCCAAGAGTCACGTCAGACCATTCAAAATCATTTACAGAATATCAGCGTGCTTTGCGTGCTAGACTACCTGCAAGGGTACCTGACCACACCACTAGGCACAGGGAGCATCTATGTTGGATGAGGGACCAGTGGGCCTCAGTGCTGTTCACTGATAAAAGTTGATTCATGCTGAAAAGAAGTGATGGCCACCAACAATGCTGGTGATGTCAAGGAGAGCGTTATGCATCATCCGCTGCTGTCACGAGACGAGGCTTTGGTGGTGGTGTTACAGTGTGAGCCGGTGTCTAGTCAATACAGAACTGCCCTACACTTTGTGAATGGTACAGTGACAATCCGCTACTACTGGAATAACATCAATAATCCACACATTGTGCCTCTGCATGAACAACACCGGCCTCATTACATCTTCATAGATGACAATGCTCCAGCTCATCAAGGTCACATCATTAGGGAACAGCTGCTGGAGACTGCACTTTCTCCAGACCTGAATCCCACAGAAAACCTATAGGATCAGCTGAGTCGCCGTGTAGATGCCGTAGCTCTGTACCCCAGAACCTCAATGACCTTCAAGAAGAGTGGGATGCCATGTCTACGAATACAATAATTCCCTTGTAAACAACAGGAGATGTCATTGTCAGCTGTAATTGATGCTCAAGGCCACATGACACGTTATTGAGACATTGACATTTTTTGGGGTTATACCCACCACTGCTGTTGGCTTCTGCTTCAATAAATTGTTTGAGATCTAGAAATCACCATTCCATACTTCTTAAATGCCCTACTTTCATGATACAATATAACTGTAGCGTGACGTTTTTATGTTTTCCATTAATTTCACCCAAAAGCCAAATATCTCTAACTTTTTGTGAGTAGATTAAGTATTGTAATATGAAAAAAAACCTTGCCAAAATGGTTAAAAAATCCATATAACACAAAAAACTGAAATAAACAATAGACTATTTTTGGATGATACATTCCCTCTCCTGCTCCAGTGGCGAGGCTGAGATGTTCCTTGTCAGGTTCTCTTTACTTTCCTAATACGTTAATGTAACAACCTGGCATATTAATTAATAATCATTTAATATGACCACTGCAGCCAATCTCTGACCTCCATGGTGATTGATTGCAGTGGTCATGAGCAGGAAAATTATCTAACACTGGCAAGGACAAGTAAGGATCGGGGTTTATTTTGGGCAACCAAAGATGGTTAGATATCTTACCTTCTCATCCTCAACATTATTTATTCTCCTTCCTTATGTTCATGGTGGGAAAATTTTTGCCAAAATTCCTCTACAAAATTTTCCTTAAATGTGCAGGTCGATTCTGTTCTGACGATAGTATATACAGTTAGGTCCAAAAATATTTGGACAGTGACACAATTTTCGCGAGTTGGGCTCTGCATGCCACCACATTGGATTTGAAATGAAATCTCTACAACAGAATTCAAGTGCAGATTGTAACGTTTAATTTGAAGGTTTGAACAAAAATATCTGATAGAAATTGTAGGAATTGTACACATTTCTTTACAAACACTCCACATTTTAGAAGGTCAAAAGTAATTGGACAAATAAACCAAACCCAAAAAAAATATTTTTATTTTCAATATTTTGTTGCGAATCCTTTGGAGGCAATCACTGCCTTAAGTCTGGAACCCATGGACATCACCAAACGCTGGGTTTCCTCCTTCTTAATGCTTTGCCAGGCCTTTACAGCCGCAGCCTTCAGGTCTTGCTTGTTTGTGGGTCTTTCCGTCTTAAGTCTGGATTTGAGCAAGTGAAATGCATGCTCAATTGGGTTAAGATCTGGTGATTGACTTGGCCATTGCAGAATGTTCCACTTTTTTGCACTGATGAACTCCTGGGTAGCTTTGGCTGTATGCTTGGGGTCATTGTCCATCTGTACTATGAAGCGCCGTCCGATCAACTTTGCGGCATTTGGCTGAATCTGGGCTGAAAGTATATCCCGGTACACTTCAGAATTCATCCGGCTACTCTTGTCTGCTGTTATGTCATCAATAAACACAAGTGACCCAGTGCCATTGAAAGCCATGCATGCCCATGCCATCACGTTGCCTCCACCATGTTTTACAGAGGATGTGGTGTGCCTTGGATCATGTGCCGTTCCCTTTCTTCTCCAAACTTTTTTCTTCCCATCATTCTGGTACAGGTTGATCTTTGTCTCATCTGTCCATAGAATACTTTTCCAGAACTGAGCTGGCTTCATGAGGTGTTTTTCAGCAAATGTAACTCTGGCCTGTCTATTTTTGGAATTGATGAATGGTTTGCATCTAGATGTGAACCCTTTGTATTTACTTTCATGGAGTCTTCTCTCTACTGTTGACTTAGAGACAGATACACCTACTTCACTGAGAGTGTTCTGGACTTCAGTTGATGTTGTGAACGGGTTCTTCTTCACCAAAAATAGTATGCGGCGATCATCCACCACTGTTGTCATCCGTGGACGCCCAGGCCTTTTTGAGTTCCAAGCTCACCAGTCAATTCCTTTTTTCTCAGAATGTACCCGACTGTTGATTTTGCTACTCCAAGCATGTCTGCTATCTCTCTGATGGATTTTTTCTTTTTTTTCAGCCTCAGGATGTTCTGCTTCACCTCAATTGAGAGTTCCTTAGACCGCATGTTGTCTGGTCACAGCAACAGCTTCCAAATGCAAAACCACACACCTGTAATCAACCCCAGACCTTTTAACTACTTCATTGATTACAGGTTAACGAGGGAGACGCCTTCAGAGTTAATTGCAGCCCTTAGAGTCCCTTGTCCAATTACTTTTGGTCCCTTGAAAAAGAGGAGGCTATGCATTACAGAGCTATGATTCCTAAACCCTTTCTCTGATTTGGATGTGAAAACTCTCATATTGCAGCTGGGAGTGTGCACTTTCAGCCCATATTATATATAGAATTGTATTTTTGAACATGTTTTTGTAAACAGCTAAAATAACAAAACTTGTGTCACTGTCCAAATATTTCTGGACCTAACTGTACTTATTCACATGCTGGTAAGCTTTGAGAGTCCAGACTCTACGAGAGCTGGGTTCTCCATTGCCCAGGACAGACACAGTTCACACAACTCTTGACCTATATCTAGTCACTTGGTGCCCCACTGGCACACTTTATCCACCAGGATGAGCCATGACCCAGATTTCAAGGAAAAACAAATTCTATGATCATATTCTGAAGGATCACATATGATCAACAACAAGGATAATCAAGATTTTGGTGCAAGAAGACTGTTTTTCATTTGTTGAGTTGACAGGATGGCTACAAATAAGGACCTTAAGAGTAAAAAATGCCCACCTTGGCACCTTTATTCAGCTTTTTCCAGACGTGATAGGTCAGAAGGTGACAGTTGGTCTCATAAGATTCTTTGGAGGGAGGAGGAAATAGAGGCACAAAGAAATTCTACTGCAAGTTCCATAGAATTTTATGAGCACCAACCGCTATTTTCTAGTCTGAATTCACTGAGGACAGATTTTACTGATGAACTAAGAATTTTGATAAGGAATGATCAATCCAGGAGGAGAAAGAAGCAGATTTCTCTAATAAGATACAGTAGATTACAAAGTCGCTTATTTTCATGTGTACTATTGATTTGCTAAATAAAAATTAAAGTGATGGTTAGTCGTTAACATTCGATAACTGCTTTTATAGAAGATTAAGGTGTGACTACTACAGAAGGTGAGGTATTCTTGAACAAGAGGCCAGCTTGACCCTGTCTCCTTGCTCCTGTACCCAGCATTATGAAGGTGTCACTCAACCCAAACCACAAGCTTCCCAATGCTCTCCCGGTAAGACCTGTGAGCACACGCCTCTTGCTTTTAGAGACATGCTGGGAGCAAATGCTCTGGTTACACTGCTTTTTTTTATTGCAGTTATTCTGCCTGGGGTCACTGAGAAATAGGAGGAACAGCCAAATCTTTATTATAGGACATGAGAAGCGGTGGGGGGGTTGGGGAGGAGAAGTTACGGAAAAACTGGTTACTTTGATGTTCTTGACTGAATGGTTCAGTGATGGCACGTGTTGGAATGAGTTATTTCTAGATGTTCGCCAATCATGACCCCTCTAACTATATGGTGTGATGTAAGGGTTGGAAAGAGGTGTACAACCTGCGTCCCGAAGGACACGCAGCCGACTATGTCATTCTCTGAGGCCCTCAGACATCTCTGGCACCAAGGGGACTCTTGTCTGTATAGTTCTCTACTCGCTAACACGGTACGAAGATATATTTTACCTAGTTCTCGAGAGAGAAAGAGATTGTCATGCATGAGAGTATTCAAGACCGAGCACTCAGCTATCTCTGGTGGTCTCATTTAGAAAGAATGGTGTGGCAGTTCTTAGGATTGACCACAGCTTCATTCACACGGGTCTCAGGATTGACCACAACTTCATTCACATGGGTCTCAGGATTGACCACAACTTCATTCACACGGGTCTCAGGATTGGTGGGGGTGCCAACAGTTCAACCCCCAGAGAACGGGAAGTCATAATGTTTTAATTAGCTACATTCTTAAAAAGGTTTTTCAGTATTAGAAAATCATGGCTGATTTCTTCTGGAATCAGCTCCAATCTGGTCCATGAGATGTGTCTGCTAATTCAATTCGGCTCCATTGAAGTGAAGCAAGCTGGAATGCAATACCAGACTTAAACCATTTTATTTTGGAAGAAAGTAGCCCCCATACATATACAGTATATGTGGATGTATTGGGTCTCCTCCATACATCTATGACCTAGTCTCTTACCTACACGCAATCTCCAATCCACACAAGATTTCCTTCTCTATTCCCCTCTTATCTCCTCTTCCTACAATCGCATACAAGATTTCTCCCATGCCTCCCCATACTCTAGAACTCACTGCCCCAATATATCACTCTCACCTACCGTGGAAACCTTAAAAAGGAATCTGAAGAGCCACCTCTTCTGACAAGCCTACAACCTACAGTAACCCTCAGCCCACTGCACCACCACACAACCATCTCCACCCTCACCTACTATTTCTTCACCCATCCCCTTTGTAGACTGTGAACCTTCATGGGCAGGGTCCTCTCTCCTCCTGTACCTGTCTGTGCCTCGTATAGTTGATGGTTATTGTCCTTGTTTTTATTATGTATGCCCCTTTTAACATGTAAAGCGCCATGGAATTAATGGCACTATAATAATAACCATAGTGGAATCTCTAAACTTTTTACTGTTTTATCACTTTCGATAGTCTCTACCTAGAGACTCCTGACTCCCTATAGTCAATATGCCCTAATGAAGGACATCATGTTGTGAGATAACCCCTTTAACTGACTAAGGAGTTTTCCTACCATGGCATGCTTTATAATATCGAAATTATGTGTCTGCCCCTTGATCCTCTATCCCCAATGTGTGTATGGATGAGCACGTTCCTCTCCATCGTTGTTGACTTCACGATGGTCAACGACTAAGAAAGTTCTAGCATCTAGCTAAGATTAATTTATTAAAATGCCTAATCCCCCATTATGAATTGCTTTTCTAAGGTCTTTTGGAGGAGAACTGAAGCTGACGACATCTAGAATAATATATACCCATGTTTCTCTTAGTTACATGGATTTATGACTAAGGTCAACAAACGTTCAGTCAACTTTGGGAAAAAACTTCTCCAGCTTTCTATCCTCGATGTTAAGGTTGTCTTCTACCATGAAATGTTTGGTATGGACTAGAACGTATCCAATCACTCTTCATGTGCTCTTGATATGACACGCAGATAATCAACATCTGTCAAAATCAAAGGGCTGAGCTGAGGGCAATCCTTATCCTTCAAAGATATGACAAGATAGAATTTGGAAGGGTACTCCATTCCAGCTATAGGCAAGATTAGTCCCTGCAGGTAATTTGTCCTAGTAAGAAACAACTCTATTGATCCACATTCCGTGAATGATTCTACAATTTACTGTTCTAAGGTCTAAAGCTGGGTTTACACACTGCAACATCGCAAAGGACATCGCTGTAACGTCACCGGTTTGGTGACGCAATAGCGACCTCCCTAAGTCTCTGCTAAGTCGCTGGTGAGCTGTCAAACAGGCAAACCTGGCCAACAACTCAACAGCGATCCGGACCTGCAGAGCGACCTAGCTGGTTGTTGGGGACGTTGATAAGCAGCCTTTTGAAAGGGAAGTTGCTAACAAAGTCGCTGCAAAGTCTTCACACACTGAAACTTCATGCTGCACAGCGGGAAACAAAGGACCTAGGAATGGTCCTGAACGATTTGTAACGATTACAACTTCACAGCAGGGGCCGGGTCGCTGATAGGTTTCACACACTGCAACATCGCAAACAACATCGCTATTGCGTCACAAAACCGGTGACGTTACAGCGATGTCGTTTGAGATGTTGCAGTGTGTAAACCCAGCTTAACATTGAAAAATGGTCTCTTGGATTGGTTAAAAGGGAAGAATCAGAGTCAATCTTGTTTGTGGTCTATGATATCAAAGCTGAAGTAAATTGGTTGTCAGGCAGGGTTTTCTTTAGCAACCAAACTGTCTCTTGACTATATCTCTTCCGGACAAGACTCAATGGTACCAGTCTGAAGGCAAAGCTGGTTAAAAAAGATGTCTGGTGCAGGATGAACCCACATTTGTACATCAGCTACCATTCCAGTCTATAATTTACGATATGAAGCCCCCATGCACATATATGTGGATGTTCTCATATATATATATATATATATATATATATACACGGATATAGATATCTTGCGTTACATACCCCGTAGCACAATATGTTGTGTCCTTTCTTTACTGAATATTTTTGGCAGGTGATCATTGACACGCACAGACCTGTGTAGATTCCCAAGCACAAATTATGAAAGTTAAACTCTCTTAAAGGGGACTTTTCACTAGAATTTTTCATTTAAACTGAGTACATCTTCCAATTTTTGCTTCTACACTGATTCTGGAACAGTTTTTCTTTTTCGCCTGTGCCCCTCAATTCTAAAGTTATGCCCTCAAGTAATTTAAGTATAAATTTTCCCATCAATCAACTGGGCGTGTACTACAGATCTTCTCTGTGGAAGTTTGCTTTTCTTCTGATGCTGGCCAATCAAAACATGGCCACGCCCACAGAGATCTGAAAAGGGAAAATATGCATCAGTGTTATTGGGGGTCATAACATTGGAACAGAGGGGCAAAGAACAAAAACACTTCACACTATGGTCTCTCTGGCGCTTCTGAGTTACACAGGGAGGATCGGGCGTCGACCAGCTGTGTGGTCATTCATGGTCAGGCTAGCAAGAGTTAACTTCTTCTTGCCTGCTGGTTACCTATGGTATCACATGTTGTTAAAAATGTATCACAGTTACTCCCTGCCTTTTTAAAATGGTGGAATCTGTCTTCCCAAGCCGACTATAGTTTATTGCTGTGTTGGTCTGTGTGCTGTTGTGTCACAGTCCTGCTGGTGATTATATTGTGTGGTGCTTGAAGTTGTTCTCTCGTCTTCTTGTTGTTTTCTCCCTGCTCTTATTTTCCTGCTTACTTCTTATTGTCTTATACCTGTGTGTGAGTGTGCAGTGAGATAGAGTTTTGGTTCCTCCTTTTTGTCTATCTATGTTGGTTTTATCACACTCCTGTCCCGGCCCTCCCCAGGGGTAGGGGGAATAAGATTAGGCTGGTCAGAAGCAGGGTCAGGAAAGCGGCTCAGACATCCTCACCTTCAGAGGTACCTTTAAGATAAGGGATAGCTAGGGTTCCCCTAGTGTGAGGGTCAGCATAGGAGCCCCGGTCCCCCGATCATTGTGACACATTGCCAGTGTGAACACACCAAACAGGATGCTGACTGAATGATTGACAGCTTTTCTTGTATGACTGTAGATACAGAGATCAGTCACTGAGTAGGACCGCCCACTGGACTCCTAAGCATTGAAAGTGCAAGGATTTCAATGACAAAAATACAGGTTATACTGATTATTCTCCCACAAAACTGTATATAAATCTGTTCAGCTCCTTTGGCATTAGTGCAGACTGGCCATATATCGTTCAATATGACAGGTTCCTTCTAGTTTTTTAAAAAAATGGCAATGGAAATTTATATCAGTAACGGTTGTCACATAATTTTTCAGGCTTAATCTGCTTTCACATGCAATAATACTGTGAATATATACAGTATAACACCATAAGTAGGTTAATTTGCCATTCAGGAGGCTAACAGTAGGTGACAACCTCTATAAGGCGGTCGCCTACCTGAGAAATAGAGCTGTAGATAAAAAAATGATAGAAGACAACAACTCAAGGGCTTTTATATATACTGTATATATATATATATATATATATATATATATATATATATATATATATATATATATATATTTCTATTCATAGGTACCCGGTAATTTTTGGATTATGGTGGAGATATCCATCAATTTAATTAACACGTGAAGCAACAAAAATGGTATTGAAATTTGACGCAAGAGAAGACAAATATAATAGGATTAGCTGAAGAAAAATCGATGGGGAAGAATCAGGACCAAGAAAAATGGATACAGTCATAGATCTCACAAACGTATTAAGAAGGTTTAAAAAGGAGATGTGACTTGCCATAAATTTATAAGTTCTTACCTTTTCTAAATGACACTTTTCTGCTGAATTCGGTGATGTTTTTCTTTTGTTCCTGCGCCTCTCTGTTCCTGAGATATGGCCCTCTTTTCCCTGTATAGAAGCCTAGCCTTTTTAGCCAACTGGGTGTGATGCTCACAGAGAAGAGTTGAGGACCACACCCACTTGACTAATAAGACCAGATTTATATCAAGGAAAAAGAGGGCCATATCTCAGGAATGGAGAGGCACAGAAACAAAAGAAAAACAACGCTGGATTCAGGAGAAAGGCAGCATTTATGCCAAGTCAAAATGTATATGTTTATGGCAAGTGATAGATTTTTTTAAAAATCATCTCAAGTAGTCCTCGTCACAATCTGTTTGATCTAGATTGGAGAAAAGGTCTTGTTGCCTCCTATCATTCATTTATTACTCCTTTGATCTTTTGTTTTATGGTGTCAGTAGTAGTATTATGTCATTTTGGTTGGTTGTGTTCCTCTAGAACAACATCAGCATGCCAGTCTGTGCTCAGATATCCATTGAATTATCCACCCTTGCATTGCAATCTTTCTTCATGATCAAGCAAAGGTCATTACACAGACTCAGCCGGACCTGGATTTGTTAAATGAGCTCTGCCCAGGATCACCTTATCTCCTACTAAAGGATTTGGTGTTCCCGTCTTTGATCTCTTACCCTTTGATAATGTTTTCCTAATTTGGGTAAAGTAATTATGACTAGGAGGGGTAGATATGACTCCAAGCACATGAACAGTCATCCCCTTTAGGGCATGCAGAATTACACTTGTGTTGATGATGGGCATCAAAAGTACTAATAGGAGATTGGAGACAAGGAGAATTGCTTCATAAACCTTAGATAACGATCCCCTAAATACATACCTAGGGGACAAAAACATTATAAACCACCATTATCATTGGCCTCCGGTATATGCTTAAGGATTCACTGGGAATCTTGTCATAATGCTTCTAGTCAAGGATATGGGAGATTGTGGAGGTTTCAAATGCCGCAATGGGTGACTGCTGGTCAGACCCATGGTATATAGCCATCCACAACCTGTCTCATCATCGGTGATATGTGTCTCCCAGTACTTACCTTCACGCAACCTCAGATCCTCACAAGATCTCCTTCTCTCCTCTTATCATCTCTTATCACAATTGCATCCGAAGTTTCTCCCGCGCCTCCCCCATACTCGGGAAACTCTCAGCCCCAACATATCAGACTCTCACCTACCATGGAATCTTCAAAAGGAACCTGAAGACCCAAGCCTACAACCTGCAGTCAGGGGTACTTTACACGTTGAGATATCGCTAGCATCGGCTAGCGATGCCGAGCGCGATAGTACCCGCCCCCGTCGCACATGCGATATGTGGTGATTGCTGCCGTAGCGAACATTATCGCTACGGCAGCTTCACACGCACATACCTGCTCGGCGACGTCGCTGTGACTGCCGAACTATCCCTCCTCCAAGGGGGAGGTGCGTTCGGCGTCACCGCGATGTCACTAATCTGCCCGCCAATAGAAGCGGAGGGGCGGAGATGAGCAGGACATAACATCCCGCCCACCTTCTCCCTTTCGCATTGCCGTCGGGACGCAGGTAAGGTGATGTTTGTCGCTCCTGCGGGTTTACACAAAGCGATGTGTGGAGCTGCAGGAACGACAAACAATATCGTACCTGTGGTTGACCCGACATTATGGAAATGTTCGACGCTACACAGATCTACGATTTTCGGCGCTTTTGCGATCGTTTATCGTCGCACCTAGGATTTACACGTTGCGATGTCGCTACCGGTGCCGGATGTGCGTCACTAACGACGTGACCCCGACGATATTTCGGAAGCGATGTCGCAACGTGTAAAGCCCCCCTAACCCACAGTCCACTGTACCACCGCATGACCAGCTCTACCCTCACCTACTGTATCCTCAACCATCCCCTGTAGACTGTGAGGTCTCACTGGCAGGGTCCTCTCTCCTCTTATACCAGTCTGTGCCTTGTATTGTTCATGATTATGAAAATGCTTGATATGATTGTTGATGGAACTGATTTAGGTAAAATAGGCCATCCATTTAATGTATGTATGTCGTCCGGACGCTCCCCAATGGCAGATGCCAGAAGAAGGTAGGATTAAGCATGCTCGATTTCAATATGCCCAATCCTTCATTTTCTTCCTATGACAAAAGCCAAAAGAGTCTAATGGTTACATATTTCCATCTCTGTTGGTCTAACTAAATGTACCTGTGTATGAGGGAGTTGGGAGGTATAGTTCTCAGCCGACAGCTGTTTAGGCTGTATGGGTTATACTCAGTCAGATTGAGGAGTTGTGGACTGTAGTTTGAGGGAATCTCTACTTTAAAGGGGTTGTCCTTTGAAAACAAGTTATCACCTATACACTTGTACCACAGGTGTGTCACGAGTGACAGACAGATGTGGTTTCAGATCGCAGGGTCTGGCAGCGCAGAATGCTCCCTGACTTTCCATTGTTCCTGCTGTCAGTAGTCATTGGTATAAGTAGCTTGACGCATCTATAAGGGATAAGCAGGTTACCATGCTAAACACCCCCGTACCATATCTACCTAAATAAAGACGAGAACCACGACTTTATTGCAGGAATGGCCACAGTTTTATTTACCGTATATATGTATACCAAAAACTCGTGGCCCAACATGCCACTCAATTGTTAAACTTAACCTTATACATATATACCCGTATAACCAGAAACACCGATAGATCCGTCCGAGAGGCCAACCATCATTCCTAACCCCCCGGCCATAACCTCCAAACCGGCCCAGAGGACCACCTCGGCCGTGACCACCCGGCCCAAGGTGAGGGGTAACAACGTTCCATCGTTAATTACCCCTACCCAGAACCTGCGGGACCTCCGCCCACAAGTTCCCATCCAATCCGAAGCCACTCCCCTTGAGCGACTTCGTACCAACAAACCGACTGTCGGTACTCCCAACCTCTCTGACGGACCTATCACCCCGCCACAGCCCGGCCAAGTGACACCCTTACTTGGCCCGGGCCCCCCACACCACTAGTGCTTGCTCCAGGCCATCCCTCAAACCCAACATCCATAAATCTAGACCCACATCGGTCAGATGAACCCCATCTCTCCTTAGATACTGCTCCGTGGACTCCTCCAATTCTCTATGCCGCACCACCAGCCCACCATTTCTCGCCACAAACCTGCCAATTGCCCGGTTCAGCTTGCCCAGAGCCCTATTAATACAGTCCACCGGCCTACCAAAACGCCACTGCGTCCGAGCTATAATGTCTGACCAAACAATGACTATGCCCGGGAACGCCCTCCACAAATGTAACAGGTCCATCTTTATGTCCCTTTTCAATTCCCTCGCCGACCTTACTCCCAAATCATTCCCACCCACGTGTAAAATTAACACATCCGGGTCACGATCCATACGGCTATAATAAGCCACCTCTGGGCGCACCCTACCCCAGGTCATGCCCCGAATTCCCAGCCACTTTACTCGGGCCTCCGTCACCGACACTCCAAGCTGCCGACCATCGCGACGCACATCCGCCCGCAACGCTCCCCAATACACGTAGGAGTGCCCGAGGATCCACACAAGGCAGGGCCCTACAAAATATAAACAACCACGAATAAAACAGCAACAGACAAGAAAAATTGTCACATACCAGCATCAAAAACGCAACCAGGAATCCCCCACCCCTGAGGCATCACCTGATCAAGTGAGGCCTAATGTACAAGCGAAACCTGGAAGACTGCCACCTCCCAATCCGCCGGATACAATCCTCACTCAAACCCCACCTGGCGGCTTCCGTTGCCGCCCCAATCCGGAAGGAGTGAGACCCGTACTCACGTGGCTCCTCCCCCACCCGTGCTAAAGCCATCTTCAGCACCGCATTGAATTGGTAACGCGACAAAGCCAATCCGTCCGCATGTCTAAGAAAAACGCCAGGGTAACTGCCGCGCACCCTTAAAAACTCCGACACTTGTACCACTGGGCACAACTGGTGTCCCGGTAAAGCGAACAACACTACTAAGCGCCCCCGGCCCCTCTGATCCGTCTTCGAAAAGCGAAGCCGACATTCCACTCTATCCTCCCCCAGCATTACATCCTCCAACAGCAAACCACCCATTGCTTGCTTAGTCGGGCTGACCAATTCCCCAATGCGAAAGGCCCCAAAAAACGCCAATACAAAAGCTACCGAAAACAACACCCGCTCATAAGGAGACGAACACAACTCCCCTAAAATCCCCACTAAACGAACCAACAATGGCAATGACACCGGCCGCCTCCTGTCACGCGACTGGGCCCCTTTCCGAAAGCCCTTCATTGCCTGCCGCACCAGAAAATCCTTAGTCGCATCCCGAACCCCCTGCATCTGAAACAAAAAGGCCAACGCCGCCAACTTGCAACCAATCACCGAAATGGACTGACCTTCCGAAAAATCCCCACTAATTAACATCAGTACCCCCAACACTCGGCCCTTGTAACCCGACTCCATGAAGTCCCTACTTTCCAACTCTGCCCATTCCTTCCACACCGCCTGATATCGGCACCAAGTAGCCTCAGACACCGATCTCCGAATTCCCTCAAATGCTATACCGATGCCAGGTCCCACAGCCAGTCCGGGCAAGGTTCTCCCTCCGCGTCCGCTTCCGGCACCAGCTTCCTGAACCTGCAAAACTGAAACCGTGATAGCGCGTCAGCCACCTCGTTCCGAATCCCAGGCACATGCCGAGCCACCACGCAAATGTTTAACTCCAAGCAACGCAACACCAGATGCCTTAAATACCCCACAACCGGCGGGGATTTTGCCGACAGTGCGTTGATGGAATGCACCACCGCCATATTGTCACAATGCATGCAAACCCTTCGTCCAGAAAAAACAGGGCCCTACAACTCCACCGCTACAATAATGGGAAACAATTCCAGCAGCGCCAAATTCCTTACCAAACCTGCTTCCACCCAAAGCCGTGGCCACTTTCCCACACACCAGCGCGTCTGAAAAATTGCTCCAAAACCTGTCGCCCCAGCCGCATCAGTGTACAATTCCAGTTGGCTATTGGACAATGCCTCGCTCATCCAAAGGGTCCGACCGTTGTACCGGTCCAAGAACTCCTCCCAAACCAACAAATCCCCTTTCATCATTTTCGTCACTCTGACAAAGTGATTTGGAGCTTTCACCCCCGCGGTTGCGCCCGCCAGTCTCCTATTAAATATCCGCCCCATCGGCATAATGCGACAAGCGAAATTCAATTTCCCGAGCACTGACTGCAAATCCCGCAACCGCACCTTCTTGGCCTGAGACAAAAACAGCACCGACGCCTTCAAATCCAGAAGCTTCCCCTCCGGCAACCGGCATTCCATTGCCAGTGTATCAATTTCAATACCTAAGAAACATAGAGCCGTCACCGGCCCTTCTGTTTTTTCTTTTGCATACGGAATACCCAGGCTCCGCGCGATCCGCTCTAACGTAAACAACAACAAGGAGCAAATCGAAGAACCCGCCGGACCCACGCAAAAGAAGTCATCCAAATAGTGAATCACTGAATGGACTCCTGCCACCTCCTTGACTACCGATTCCACAAAAGTACTGAATGCCTCAAAATAAGCACACGAAATGGAACAGCCCATCGGCAGGCAGCGATCCACATAGTATTCACCATCCCACATACACCCTAAGAGATGAAGGCTCTCTGGATGCACCGGGAGTAAACGAAAAGCTGCTTCCACATCCGCCTTTGCCAACAGGGCCCCCCGCCCTGCAACCCTTACCAACTCCAAGGCCTTATCGAACGATACATAACATACAGCCGACAACTCTGGTGATATCCCATCATTCACCGACAATCCCGCCGGATAAGATAAATGATGAATGAGCCGAAATTTGTTCGGCTCCTTCTTAGGTACCACCCCAAGGGGGGAAATCCGTAAATTGGAGAATGGCGGGTCCTGGAATGGGCCCGCCATCCTCCCCAACTCCACCTCCTTCTGCAGCTTTTCCTTAACCACCGCCGGATGTTCTTTTGCGGACCTCAAGTTTCCCGGGCGAAACACCGGCGCCTCAGATTCAAACGGAATCCGAAAGCCCTCCGTAAAACCATGTGCCAACAACTCCGCCGCCCGAATATCCGGGTATCTATTTAAATAGGGAAGCATCGCCTCTACCCTCACTGGCGTCCTCCCTTTTTCCAGACCCCTCCCCCGCCTTTCCTTTCCCTTTCTTGAAGCACCTGGCCAAGGGGTGGGACCCTCCACATCCGGAACACTCATGTTTGAACCGACAAGAGGCCCCGAACTTACACTGTCCCTCGTTATATTGCCAACAAGCCCCCTTTTTCTGTCCAGCCGAGGACCCGCCGCTCGCACCCGGGCTCCCGGCACCCCCTCGAAAGGGCTGAGCCGGAGCCGTCATTAACCGCATCCACAAAGAAATATCCTTGTGGCCCCACCGGACACCCGGCCGCAGAGCCTTCCGTTGCCGGAACTGCTCATCATATCTTAGCCACCCTAAACCGCCGTACACCCTATACGCCTCCCCTATCGCGTCCATATAACCAAATAGGGCGGAACAATGCTCCGGCTCCTTTTCCCCGATCACGCTGGCTAAGATCGCAAAGGCCTGTAGCCAGTTAGTAAACATCCTCGGGATCAGCCTATACCTCCGTTTTTCTTCATCCTCTTTCTCCTTTTTTGTATCACTGGGTTTCACCTTATCCAAATTAAACTTCTCCAAGGGAAGCAGGGAAAAAATTTCCACGTACTCCCCTTTCCAAATCTTTTCCCTCACCTCCTTTTTCAAATAACCCCTAACTGACCTTCAAAACACACATAAATTTCACTCCGTGCCCTATCATCCAAACGCACAACCTCATCCTCTTTTTCTTTTTCCTTTTCCGCCTCCTTACTCGCACCCACATCAGCCGCCCCACCAGCCGCCTGTCCCGCACCTACCGCCGAGGTAGGGTCCCGCGCCGCAACCTCGCGCACCGGCGCCTCTGTCTGCACCACCTCCGTGGGGCCCACCCACGCCCCCACCGGAGCCCCAGGCCCAATCCGACTAACCCGCTCCGCAGACAACCCCTGCAACACCCACAAAAGCTGCCCCCAAAACTCCGGGCCCGGTAAACCAGACTGTCCGACCGCACTCGCCCCCTGCGCAACGCTTCCCGCGACCGAACCCCCGCCCCCGCCCGTGCTACCCACAGCATGAAACATTTCTGTCGTCCGCTCACCAGGCTGGCGTTGAACCGACGCCGAAACAGCCGTGCCACGATCTTCCTGCTGCCGCTCTGTCCAACCTGCCGCTGCCGTTGCTCCTTCTTCCTCGCCGGAATCAGACGAGCTGCCGAAGTCGTCAGGGGGGACCAGCGAGGGGACAGCCCGCACCTGGCGGCCGTCAACCCCCACGGTCACCGCACCCTGCTCCTCCGGGCGACTCCTGCTAGACCTCTTCCTTTTTGCCCGCCGTGGCGCCCTGCCGCCGTCCTTCCTCGCTGTACTCATGCCAGACTGCTGCGCCGCCGCTTCTCCCGTCGCTCTCAGTGGGCTCCCTCCCTGCCGACTGCGGGAAGGCCGTGCGGAACTTGACCCTCGCTGGGAACACCCCCCAGCCCGATCCTCGCTGGGGGGGACCGTAATTATAGATCTCATCCGTGCTTGTGGGCCACCGTACCCCTCCTCCGATCTCCCCACATCGCCGCTCCCATCCGCTCCCGCCCTCCGTCCTGTAGCTCTCCCCTGCAGCCTGCAGGGAGTCTCCTCCGTCAGTCTCGAACGCCGAGCGCCACCCCCGGCCGGCACTTTACTGGGGGCTGCCGTTATCGCCGCTCCGGTCTGGGGCTGTGCAGGCCGCGGACCGGAAGTGGGCCTCGCCGAGGCTCCGCCCACCCCCGACCCGCGGGATGTCCGACGAGGATTCCTCCCGGCGGCCGGCGGCTCCCCCTGGTGAGTTGAAGGGCTCCGCCGCCCCGGAGGGTCCCCGCAGGGGCTCCTGGATCTCATTCTCCCCCTCCAGCTGGGGGAGTAGCGCTCCAGCAGTCGCGCCCGCCGAGCACGTAGCAGCGGCCCGGGCGCAGGAGCAGCAGGCAGCGCCGCTCCAGCCCCACAGACCGCCGCCAGCTGCTGCCGCAGAGCGTCCACACCTAGGACCTCGGAGGCCCCACGCACCATGTCCAGCAGCTCAGCAAGGTCAGCCATGGCAGCAGGCAGCACAACGTCCTGGGGACACAACTTTCCGGCGACAAAAGGGGAGGTAATCAGTACACCCCCTCTCTTATACCTCCGCACAACCCCCCACCCCTTCCTTGCTCCCCTCCAATCCCCTTACAACTCCCTTCTACCAATCCTATAGTCCCATATATCCCCTATCCCATGTAATTCAATTAACCCCTTCCTAACCTTGCATCCTCCTGATCGTCATGGGGTCCATTCACCCCTATGGGGCTCACTGCCCTTCTTTCCTGCTGGTTTCATCTCTGCCACTTTTGGAACCAGCAGGAGCTTGACTTCCACCCAGCTATTGATTATCAGTATCCCCTTGATGTTTAAATACCCCTTGCTTCCTTTTGGACTGTGCTGGTGATATTTTCAGTTCCTTCAAGCCAAGTTGCAAGCAGGTGGCTTGTACCCCTCTGTGGTATCATTGCTGAAAGCTCTGCTGAACTTCTACCTGAGTCATCTAATGATAAACAATTCATGCTTTTCCCCCGTGTGTCCTCCTTGTGTAATCTATAGTGGTTAGTGGGGTTGACGAAGAGCTCATTCCGTCTATTCCCCATTTAGGGTCCAGCACTAGGGATACCTAGGGTCAGGTATCCAGTTCAGTGCATTGGTGCGGAACCTGTCTAGGGTAGTGAGGGACCCCAGGGACCAGCAGCAGGTTCGGTCAGGGTTCACCATCTTCCCTCTCTCTAGACACAGGGTTTCCCTTCCTTTCTGATGTGCTTTTGGTACTTAACCATACCTTGCATGACAACTTGTTCACCAGTGGGGATCCGACTACTGATAGACCACCGATTTTCTGAACGTTGCACTTTTAACCCCATTAGAATGGAGCGGCAGTGTGCAAGCTCAACCACTGTTCCACTCACTCCCAGTAGGGCTCCCGAGTGCTGCTTTTGGCTACCTCATAAAGAATGAATGGAGGCTTTTTGTAACCGGGCTAAAAGTGCCCCATTGAGGCACTTAGTCCTGCCGATCGGCACAGGTCCCATTGTAGTATCCAAGAGACCAAAGACTCGTTCATCAATTAGAAAAATCTTTACTGGTCCCAGTGTATTTGAGGGGATAAAAAACATAGGGTGAGGTTTCGGCCAACGCATGGCCTTTATTAGGCCGTAAAAGGTGTACACATTTTTATGCCTTGATAAAGGCCCTGCATTGGCCGAAACGTCGGTGCCTTGGATACTACAATATTGGATTTGCTTTGCAGCATTCGGAGGGCTGTACCAAGCTGCACGAACGGTTGGAGTGGTGCGTAGGAGACATGACACTCACCACCGGGGCCTGGGGGAACTTGTTACCGGCCCGTTTACATTTGTCTGGCACGCTGAGGTGGCGAGGCCCAGCTCCGTGATTAATGAAACCAAGCCCTAACCCTGACCCGGTGAGGAGCTGCTAAATGAGCGTGTCTGAGTTTTGTGTGAACCGGTGGATGACCTCTTCCTTACCCAGGGATGGGATACCACACCTCTGGCTGAGGTGCAGCACCTCTGTGGCGACTGAAGCCACAGGGGTGCCACAGACACATGTCTTATGGCACAGGTCCCATTGTTTAGACCTCCACCACTCAGTAAATTATCACATATCCTTTGGGGTTTTTCCACTACGTAACAAACTTAGGGTCATCTCTAGAATTTAAGGATCCCACCAAACACATCTCAGCCTCCTTCACCGAGGTTACCTCCAGTCACGATTGGATTTAGGCTTTACATCTGTATTACTGTATAGTCGTAGACCCGAAGACTTTGTAGTGTAAAATATTCTCCATTGAAGTGGTATATCTGATGACTTCTATAATTACAAGAAAATCCAAGCATTTTGTCATATTAGATGACAGGACCAGCGAAAAGATACAGATCACAGACTACAAACACAAATTATACCGTCATTATAAAGGTGCAGGGATCGTGACTCATGGGTCACCTCACATGGAGGAGAATAAATTGGAGCCGAATCAACCTCACTACGGCTTTGAAATTTCTGAAAATCATAATATAATCAGACGCAGTTTTCTTAACATCAAGCGCTGTGCACTGTATGATCACAGCAGGAGTGTGCTAATGATCTGTTTACATAGGAAAGGTATTTAGGGCATATTAGGACCTGACAGAAATGGTGCTGGATATATTATTAAATAGGTGCGGGAAGATCACTCCGATGTCTGGAAATGTACTAAACTTTATTTGGGTGGATAACTGCCAATCTGATGATTTTACTAAAGTTGTGGTTCTGATGCAAAGTCCAGTCTTCTGAGCCCAAATTGGCTATACACAGCTTTAGGCTGGTAATAATCAGCTTTAGGCTGGCCATATACAGCTTTGGGGTGGAAATAAACAGCTTTAGGCTGGCCATACACAGCTTTGGGGTGGAAATAAACAGCTTTAGGCTGGCCATACAGAGCTTTAGGCTGGCTATATACAGGTTTAGGCTGGCCATACATAGTTTTAGGCTGGCCATACACAGCTTTAGGCTGGTCATACACAGCTTTAGGCTGGAAATACACAGCTTTAGGCTGGCCATACAGAACTTTAGGTTGGCCATACACAACTTTAGGCTGGCCATATACAGCTTTAGGCTGGAAATACACAGCTTTAGGCTGGCCATACACAGCTTTAGGCTGGCCATACAGTTTTAGTCTGGAAATAAACAGCTTTAGGCTGGCCATACAGAGCTTTAGGCTGGCCATATACAGCTTTAGGCTGGCCATATACAGCTTTAGGCTGGCCATACACAGCTTTAGGCTGGTTGTACACAGCTTTAGGCTGGCCATACAGACCTTTAGGCTTGCCATAAACAGCTTTAGGCTGGCCATACACAGTTTTAGGCTGGCCATACACAGCTTTAGGCTGGCCATACAGTTTTACTCTGGAAATAAACAGCTTTAGGCTGGCCATACAGAGCTTTAGGCTAGCCATATACAGGTTTAGGCTGGCCATACATAGTTATAGGCTGGTCATACACAGCTTTAGTGTGGCTATTTACAGTTTTAGGCTGGTCATACACAGGTTTAGTCTGGCCATGTACAGCTTTTAGGCTGGCCATACACAGCTTTAGTCTGGCCATGCACAGCTTTTAGGCTGGCCATACACAGCTTTAGGCTGGCCACACACAGCTTTAGGCTGGTCATACACAGTTTTAGGCTGGCCATACACAGCTTTAGGCTTGCTATACACAGTTTTAGGCTGGCAGTACACATTAGATGCCTGCTGGGCAAACGATGCTTCGGACAATTGTTCGGCTGACAGCCATCTTTGCCAAATCTCCCATATACAGGAACACTCTCTCGGCTTAGTGCTCTTGTATTCTCTATGAGTAAACTACCAACTGACATGTCTGAGTGCGGTTTATCTATGGAGGAACAATGCGATTAGAAGTCTCAAATCAGACATTCTCGATAAATGAACATTTCTCCCACCATCAGTCTGCCAATGCCCCATACACATCAGTCCGTTGGCAAAACCCATCAATTTCAACCAGTTCAGCCAACATTTGTCTAATGTGTATGGGGGCCTTTGGATGACCTTGCTTGTTACAAGGACCATTGATTGGAGACATTCTTATGTATGTTTGTTTTCACAAATATTGGGCTATGTAAAGGGGTCTTTAGGGCACCCATACACAACAGATAAATGTGGGCTGAATGCATGAATTTCAATAGGACTCAACATCTAGTCTTTACGGGGTGTCCCTACTTTCCTTGAATGGCAGATGTTGGGTAAAGGCAGGAAAAGTCTGGCATCTGCTTCGCTTATATCCATATCCTCATTGGACTACATATGTTAATGGCCAGTTATCGAATATGTGTAGCCAGTGACAAGAAATGGCGATGATATACAAAGCAACTGGAGATTTCGTAGGTGCGAGGATTTATTTTGTAACATCCTCACAGATTAGTTTCCTGCAATATTTCAGGCACACCATCTTTAAAATGTTTTTCTTGGTTATGCATTGGATTCCGGTCCCTATACTAATATCCAAAGCAAAAATCACCAGCAAATAGTCACTTAGGGTACCTTCACACTTAGCGATGCAGCAGCGATCCGACCAGCGATATGACCTGGTCAGGATCGCTGCTGCATCGCTACATGGTCGCTGGTGAGCTGTCAAACAGGCAGATCTCACCAGCGACCACTGAACAGCCCCCAGCCAGCAGCGACGTGCAAGCGACGCTGCGCTTGCACGGAGCCGCCGACTGGAAGCTGCAGAGACTGGTAACTAAGGTAAACATCGGGTATGGTTACCCGATGTTTACATTAGTTACCAGCGCTGTGTGCAGAGAGCAGGGAGCCGCGCACACTGAGCGCTGGCTCCTTGCTCTCCTAGCTGCATTACACATCGGGTTAATTAACCCGATGTGTAATGCAGCTACATGTGCAGAGAGCAGGGAGCCGCGCGCACTGCTTAGCGCTGGCTCCTTGCTCTCCTAGCTGCTGTACACATCGGGTTAATTAACCCGATGTGTACAGCAGCTACATGTGCAGAGAGCCGGAGCCGGCAGCACAGGCAGCGTGAGAGCTGCGGAGGCTGGTAACTAAGGTAAATATCGGGTAACCACCTTGGTTACCCGATGTTTATCTTGGTTACAAGCTTACCTCAGCTGTCAGACGCCGGCTCCTGCTCCCTGCTCGCTTCATTTTGTCGCTCTCTCGCTGTCACACACAGTGATCTGTGTGTCACAGTGGGAGAGCGCCTTTGAAGAAAACGAACCAGGGCTGTGTGTAACGAGCAGCGATCTCGCAGCAGGGGCCAGATCGCTGCTCAGTGTCACACACAGCGAGATCGCTAATGAGGTCACTGCTGCGTCACAAAAAGCGTGACTCAGCAGCGATCTCGGCAGCGAGCTCGCTGTGTGTGAAGCACCCCTTAGTCTTCCTCCATTACCAAAATGTCTTACAAACAGGTGTTATATTGGTCTATTAAGGTGCCCATAGTCATAAGAGAGCAGTCATCCAATAATTTCTCTCCTGATCCCCACATACTCATGTACACTCGGTTTGGCTGAGCATGCATGTGTTAGTCACTGCCAAAAACTGATTTATCTCTCTAAGAAAAAAAAACATTATTAAAAATAACATGCCTGATTGTCAGGAGGCCCCATACAAATTGGTTGGTGAGCTGGTTCTACTAAACTCGGAGGGTTTGGCTGTCAATATAATGGGAAGAACTTTTAAGTGCCAGTGTATATTTTTACATAGTGGACTCTTATACAACCATATAAATTGCATATATGGTATATTTGCATGTTTATTTTGACACTGAGTAGCCTGAAGGACAGCCTTTGGTGGAGATGCAATGACAACATTGTCCCTACCAAAAATTTTTGCAATTTCATAGTAACAAAGAACTCAATATTTTTTTTTTATTTTATGGAGAAAGGATTATTTGGATATGTTAGTAAGGTTAATTATTGTGAGTCTTGTGGCTACCTGCAGAGACAGTGTTTTCATGAAGAGCACAGAGGGGGTTATGTCTTGTCAGTTTATGGCAGAGGTACAATGTCATGCACCATTTCAGTATAGGGGCACGCACCCGACCCAACGTGTGACAAAGAGAAACATTTTAACGATGTCATTAATCACTGACATCTTCTGGTTGTCTCTTCAGGGAGGAAGAAGACAAACTCAAGTGCCACCTATTGGAAGTAGCAATCCTAATAGTCAAAAGTGGCCCTTTAATGAGCCTTTTCATATGACATTTATGTCAGATCAGAACCTCAATTTGCAGACACGGTGTTTTGGGATGATTGTCCCTCGTCAGTGCAAAGTATGAGATCTGATCTGGCTGAATGAGAAGCTCTACTGGGGTCTAAGGGGAAAACTATTCTCCTTGTGGAGACTGACAAACCAAAGTTTTCCCCTTTGACATCTCAGGCAAAGCCGTTCTAGGAACTTATCTGTGTAGGTGCCACAAGAATATATATTATATATCCTAGGTCATATGCAAAGGATTGTTAAAAATCCACATTTGACTTTTAGGATCGCTACTTCCAATAGGTGGTGCTGCGCTAGAATTTGTCTCCAGTCCTGGAGAGACAATTTGAATATTTTGCAGAGGGGCATGGCAGCTATAAGTCCCCTTACTTTACTGACAGCCAGACTGGCTTGCAAAGTCTCCTTAAAAAGAATAGTGTTCCCCCGTGGTCCCCACAAAGCTTCTCATGAGCCAGATCAGACACCCCATACTTTGCACTGACGAGGGGCAAGCACCCCAAAACACCGTGTCTGCAAATTGGGATTCTGATCTGGCTTATATATCCTGAGTCATATTGCAAAGGATTGTTAAAAATCCACATTTGACTTTTAGGATCGCTACTTCCAATAGGTGGCGCTGCGCTAGAGTTTGTCTCCATTCCTGGAGAGACAACAAGAATTACAGAAATTTGAGTTCCTATCCATAGGGAAGCATGTACTCTGCTTACTCTGGCAGTCTTGTCGAGAATAAATAGAGAAGATGTGTGATTACTAGACCACCTCTCCATTCAGATGAGACATTGTAGAGCTTAGAATTACTGGGCATCAGACCTCCAGTGAAAATACTGTATATATTTTCCCTAAAGAATGGTGAACATTGGGGAGTCGTCTCCCAGAACACTCACTATTGATACACTCCACTAGGTTAGGCTACTCGTACTCATTAGATAGTTGCCAGCCAAGAGTTAATATGGGCCACAGCTAACTTTCCCAATCCCAGATACATGTATACTTGAATCGGCAATATGTTCTCATTAGGAATAGGGAAAAAGGCTTGTAAGAGGCTTAAGGCCCCGTCACACTAAGCAACATCGCTAGCAACATCGCTGGTAACGAACAACTTTTGTGACGTTGCTAGCGATGTTGCTGTGTGTGACATCCAGCAACAACCTGGCCCCTGCTGTGAGGTCGTTGGTTGTTGCTGAATGTCCTGGGCCATTTTTTAGTTGTTGCTGTCCTGCTGTGAAGCACAGATCGCTGTGTGTGACAGCGAGACAGCAACAACTAAATGTGCAGGCAGCAGGAGCCGGCTTCTGCAGAGGCTGGTAACCAATGTAAACATCGGGTAACCAAGAAGCCCTGTCCTTGGTTACCCGATATTTACCTTTGATACCAGCCTCCTCCCTCTCACTGCCTGTGCTGCCGGCTCCTGCTCTGTGCACAGATAGCTGCAGCACACATCAGGCAATTAACCCGATGTGTGCTGTAACTAGGAGAGCAAGGAGCCAGCGCTCAGTGTGCGCTGCTCCCTGCTCTGTGCACATTTAGCTGCAGCACACATCGGGTTAATTAACCTGATGTGTGCTGTAACTAGGAGACTGGGGGCTGGTCACTGGTTGCTGGTGAGCTCACCAGCAACTCGTGTAGCCACGCTCCAGCGATCCCTGCCAGGTCAGGTTGCTGGTGGGATCGCTGGAGCGTCGCAGTGTGACAGCTCACTTATGTCCCCAAGAACAAAGGATCAGACAACTTCACAAGTCTGACCTCCCCATAGATTTTCCTTTGGGGTTTGGATTTACTCTTAAGGGGGCTTTACACGCTACGACATCGCTAATGCGAACTCATTGGGGTCACAGATTTGGTGACGCACATCCGGCCGCATTAGCGATGTTGTTGCGTGTGACACCGATGAGCGATTTTGCATCGTTGCAAAAACGTGCAAAATCGCTCATCGGTGACATGGGGGTCCATTCTCAAAAATCGTTACTGCAGCAGTAACAACGTTGTTCCTCGTTCCTGCGGCAGCACACATTGCTCCGTGTGACACCGCAGGAACGAGGAAGCTCACCTTACCTGCCTCCCGGCCACAATGCGGAAGGAAGGAGGAGGGCGGGATGTTACGTCCCGCTCATCTCCGCCCCTCCGCTTCTATTGGGCGGTCGCTCACTGACGTCGCTGTGACGCCACACGGACCGCCCCCTTAGAAAGGAGGCAGTTCGCCGGTCACAGCGACGTCGCCGGGCACGTAAGTATGTGTGACGGGTCTGGGCGATGTTGTGCGCCACGAGCAGCGATTTGCCCGTGTCGCGCAACAGATGGGGGCGGGTACCCACACTAGCGATATCGGGACCGATATCGCAGTGTGTAAAGCCCGCTTTACTCATTACATAGTTGGCCGATCGCACCAAAATCCATAGGTTGGGGAGCTTTTTTCAACCTTGTAAAGTCCCCCATAAACATTAACGAGGTTATCCACTACTTTTACATTGATGGTATATCCTTAGCATAGGTCATCAATGTCTGATCAGCTGGGGTACAACACCCCGCACCTCCGCCAATCAACTGTTCTCAGTTCCAGCGGAAGCAGCAGGTAGCTGGAAATGCTTAGTTCCAAAGCTGCTTCGTCTTCTGATAGTGGCCGCGGCTGAGTACTGCATATCCACCTCCTATTAATTAGACTAGGAGGCAGATGCGCAGTACCCAGCCACAGCCACTATTTCTGGCTGCCGCTGCTGGGACCGAGATCGGCAGGGGTGTGTGGTGTCGGACCACGGCCGATCAGACATTGAAGACGTATCCTAAAGGCCACTTTACACACAGCGACATCGCTAGCGATGTCGCTGGTGAAAGTACCCGCCCCCGTCGGTTGTGCGTCACGGGCAAATCGCTGCCCAAGGCGCACAACATTGTTAGTCCCCGTCACACGCACTTACCTGCCTAGCGACGTCGCTGTGGCCGGCGAACCGCCTCCTTTCTAAGGGGGAGGTTTGTTCGGCGTCATAGTGGCGTCACTAAGCGGCCGCCCAATAGAAGCGGAGGGGCGGAGATGAGTGGCCAGAACATCCCGCCCACCTCCTTCCTTCTTCATTGCCGGCGGATGCAGGTACGATGTTGTTCCTCGTTCCTGCGGTGTCACACGTAGCGTTGTATGCTGCCGCAGGAACGACGAACAACCTGCGTCCTGCAACAGCAACAATATTTGAGATTAGAACGATGTGTCAACGATCAACGATATGGTGAGTAATTTTGATCGTTAGCGGTCGTTTGTTCATTTCACATGCAACGACGTCGCTAATGAGGCCGGATGTGGGTCACAAATTCCATGACCCCAATGATATCTCGTTAGCGATGTCCTTGCGTGTAAAGCCTCCTTCAGGCTAGGCCATCAGTGTAAAAATAGTGGACAACCCTTTTAAACAGAACCCACTGATATCAACAGGGTCAACCGACCATCTAATTGAATGGGGACCTCCTCATACAAAGTCAAGGAAGAGAAGGTTCTCAACATTGGATCCTTTTTTCTCCCTAGTAGCGACTCTCTCACAGAGAACACATGGCAGTGTAGGGTATCTTGGGAATATAGCTGTTGGTAAATTAATTTAGCTGACAATTATTTAATGTGTGTAGGCCTAAAATATTAGGAAACTCTTTAGAATTAGTTAGCCATTTTTTCGTAACTTGGAATATCACTGGATTGGGGTTACTTGGGCCCACGTGAGGACCCACCCATCATCTATACAAAATATGTGCAGGCTTTTATTAACTGGGGGCCAAGTGGCTTGTTGGCACCTTAGGTATATGACCCCGGTTGATCGCCTTATTTAGCTATGCCCCTGTGTCTACATTTAATTGCACTGTAATTGTCACGGGTGTGTCACAGGTGACAGAGTCATGTGGTGTCTGGGTGCAGAAGGTCACAATGTCTGGCTGTGTAGAATGCGCCCTAACTTTCCATTGTTCCTGCTGTGAGTATTCATTGGTATAGGTAGCTTTCCTGCTGGATTCATCTCTCACCCTTTAGGACCCAGCAGGAGCTCGCCTTCCACCCAGCTGCTGATCATCAGTCTTCTTTTGTTGTTTAAATACTCCTCCCTTGGACTGGTGCTGGTGATATTTTTAAGTCCATTCAATCCTTGGTTGCAAGCAGATGGCTTGTACTCCTCTGTGGTATTGTTGCTGAAAACTTTGCTGAGCTTCTACTGTTGTCATATGTGGATAATTACTTCATGCATTTTCCCCTTGTGGGTCCTTGTTGTGTCTTCTACAGTGCTTAGTGGTGTTGATGAAAAGCTCATCCCACCGTTCACTATTTAATGCCTAGCACTCGTGATACCTAGGGTCGGGTATCCGGCTCGGCGCATAGGTGCGGAAACTATCTAGGCGTGATGAGGGACCCCAGAGACCAGCAGTAGGGTTGGCCAGAAGTTACCATCTTCCCTTTCCCTAGACACAGGGTTTCCCTTCCCTTTTGCCGTTTGCTTAGTACTTCCCCGTACCTAGTGTGACAGTAACCTTTTTGCCATCATTACACATGCAGGACAAAATATTACTTAGATCTAGTAGGTTATTTGTGAATTAACTTAAAAGAAATAAACCTTTTGTAAGTGCCCGGCTGGAACCTCCACCCCCTCCCCAGGGGGTAGGTGGAGGCCGGCATGACGTGGCTAGGGGGGATAGGGTGAAGAGGGAGAGGGGTGGGGGTTTAGGGACCGTTAGGCTAGGAGCGGGAAAAAGGAGGCATTGCTGCGGCTGCAGCTGAAGTAGTTGTCCCGCCCACCCTCCCCTTTTGTTTTGTTTTGTTTTATTTTGTTTTGTTTGTCTGGGTCATAGTGGCAGAGGTGATGGGGGTGGGGTCCTCGAAGTTGGTGAAAATTGGATTGGGGGGTCCCAATGGAGGTGGAATTCCCCCCGTTAATTACTGGTTTGGGGAGTGGTCTGGTGATCATGGGGGAACATCGGCTTGGTGGGGTCGGTTCCCGTGCTTGGTGGTTTAACCCTTCCCCCTCATATTTGTTTGGTGCTCCCGAGTTTGTGGTTGCGGCTGGGAGTAATGGGGTTGAGGGGGAAGGTAGGATCGGAGTATTGGGTGATCACCAGATTGTTTGAGCTTCGAGGACCACAAGCCCCTGTTTTATAAATGTTATTATAAGTTATGTTTAAATAAAAGGCTGCTGTGGCCATTTCATCCAATTATGTGTCTGTGGTCATTTCAATAAGAGGTTAAGCTATTGGGGGTGGGGGTATGGTAGCAGTATAAGGGGTCACCAGGACGCCACTATGCCAACGTCATGGTTATTTGGGATTTATTCCACGTTCCGATGATGCCAGACACTGGTATTCATAGATCCAACACCGGTAGACCAGCCCCTAAATCTGCCCCAATCCTCCGAATTAACAATTAATAGGTTGGGTTTGTGTAAACTCTACACCCCTTTTCGGCACGAATTTGCCAGGACTGTTAACAAAAAAATCAACACATTCCCCGCAAATTCAGGACAGCTGTTATTTATATATCTATGTGTCCCCCAATGGTGGATAACCTGGAAGTCCCATTTGATGTTGACTTGTTGGCCAATTTCATTGAAATTACTTAAATCTGCCAATGGGAATCGAATGTCTAGACCACTATAAAGCTCTAAATATCTACCGATGTGAAATATTGCCTTACATCTACCCAGTGATATCTAGATTACCTGGGAAAACACAATCATAAAGGGAAATGCAATATGACACCTCTTATTAGCCAGGCTAATGGATGAATACACAAGTGAGTACAACACCATGAGCCTCAAGCATCCGGAGTGAAATAACAAAAGGCATCCATGCTGCCTGTATTTCCATGTCCTTTTGTAGTATATATTGACTAGAAAGCAATAGCTTGCACCGGCGACATGTTCTCGGAGTTGTCCTCATCAGATAAGGGTTCACCACTGAACTAGGACACAAAACAATTCATAATGAGAAGATTATCTGTAGGGTCCTATGGACATAAGTCAGGGGTAGGAGTTCAGTCCTATCCCAGCACATGTGGCTCTGTGTTGAGTCCTATACACGGCCCTCCCCCACGTGCTCCACAGCTCAAGGTTTTTTCTTTCCTTGAGTATACTTTGGTTTTCCATTGACCACTTTCACACCCCCTACTAGTTTTTATCAACACCCTTTTGTCATGGCGGGGGATGGGTAGCATGGGAAGTAAAATAATGGAATTTTAATGAAATCACTTAGTAAGAGCTTATTGAAGCGAGCAGTTTGCATGGTGCACCTTGTACAGGGCTGTTACCGACACCATTGACGGTATCGGAGAACATCTCCCTGTAGCCGAGACTAATTTTTGTGCAAGAGTTTTCTTTGCCTCTGACTAATATTTCATAGCCCTGTATCTAAATACCGTGGACAAGGCAAAATTACTTTTTGGCATCCAACCTCTAGTGATCGTGTTCCACCAGTCCCACTTTCTATACCCCTGAAACATATCTAACTACCATGGACAAGGCAAAATTACTTGTTGGCATCCAACCTTTAGTGCTTGTGTCCCACCAGTCCTACTTTCTACACCACTGGAATGTATCTAAATACCGTGGACAAGGCAAAATTACTTGTTGGCATCCAACCTCTAGTGCTTGTGTCCCACCAATCCCACTTTCAATACCCCTGGAACGTATATAAATACAATGGGCAAGGAAAAATGACTTGTTGGCATCCAACCTCTAGGGCTCGCGTCTCCCCAGTCCAACTTTCAACACCCCTGGAACATATCTAAATACAATGGACAAGGAAAAATGACTTGTTGGCATCCAACCTCTAGGGCTCGCGTCTCCCCAGTCCAACTTTCAACACCCCTGGAACATATCTAAATACTGTGGACAAGGAAAAATGACTTGCTGGGATCTAACCTCTAGTGCTCGTGTCCAATCAGTCACACGTTCTACACCCCTGGAACGTATCTCAATACTGTGGACAAGACAAAATGACTTGTTGGCACCCAACCTCTAGTACTCGTGTCCAACCAGTCACACGTTCTACACTCCTGGAACGGATCTAAATACTGTGGACAAGACAAAATGACTTGTTGGCACCCAACCTCTAGTACTCGTGTCCAACCAGTCACACGTTCTACACTCCTGGAACGTATCTAAATACTGTAGACAAGACAAAATGACTTGTTGGCATCCAACCTCTAGTGCTCGTGTCCAACCAGTCACACATTCTACACCCCTGGAACGTATCTAAATACTGTGGACAAGACAAAATGACTTGTTGGCATCCAACCTCTAGTGCTCGTGTCCAACCAGTCACACATTCTACACCCCTGGAACGTATCTAGATACTGTGGACAAGGCAAAATAACTTGTTGGCATCCAGCTTCTAGTGCTCGTGTCCCATCAGCCCCGCTTTCTACACTTCTGGAACGGTATAAAACATCAGATAACCTATTGTTCCACATTTACCAATGTGGCTGCTCTGGAAATCTGGGGTAGGTGGCACTGGTATTTTGGCACAAATCAATTTAGACACATTTATTACAGACTACACCCCCCAAAAATTTGACACCTCACTATACAATCTTTCAATGGGTCAAAAAAAAAGGGGCAAAGGCTATGGAGAATCTAAAAATGTCCGAGATGTATTGTTGGTGTGCAATAGTTTATACGAATAAAATATTGGCCTGAAGAAAACCAACTAATGCAACATCCGACTTGCACGACGCAAGCACGAACCGCAATGTCCAAACCGGCTGCAGATCTGTTACCCTGGACTCAACATTTTGTTATGAGGCTGTTGAATTTGGGTCATACACAACATTAGGCTGGCCATACACAACTTTAGGCTGGCTATACACAGCTTTAGGCTGGCCATACATAGATTTAGGCTGGCAACACACTGTTTTAGGCTGGCCATAAAAACAGATTTAGGCTGGCCTTGCACAACTTTAGGCTGGCTATACAGAGCTTTAAGCTGGCCAAACACAGCTTTAGACTGGCCGTACACAGTTTTAGGCTGGCTAGACACAGCTTTAAGCTGGTCATACACAGCTTTAGGCTGGCCATACACAGTTTCAAGCTAGCCATACACAGCTTTAGGTTGGCTTGTGCAGTTTTAGGCTGGCCATACACAGTTTTAGGCTGGCTATACACAGCTTTAAGCTGGTCATACACAGCTTTAGGCTGGCCATACACAGTTTCAAGCTAGCCATACACAGCTTTAGGTTGGCTTGTGCAGTTTTAGGCTGGCCATACACAGCTTTAGGCTGGCTATAGACAGTTTTAGGCTGGATATAGACAGTTTTAGGCTGGCCGTACACAGCTTTAGGCTGGCTATAGACAGTTTTAGGCTGGCTATAGACAGTTTTAGGCTGGCCATACACAGCTTTAGGCTGGCTATAGACAGTTTTAACCTGGCTATAGGCAGTTTTAGGCTGGCCATACACAGCTTTAGGCTGGCTATACACAGTTTGAGGCTGGCCATACACAGTTTGAGGCTGGCCATACACAGCTTTAGGCTGGCTATAGACAGTTTTAGGCTGGCCATGCACAACTTTAGGCTTGCCGTACACAGCTTTAGGCTGGCTGTACACAACTGTAGGCTAGCCATACACACAGATGTTTTTCGGTCTGTCAATCACAATGGATGTGCACAGCTGGCATAATACACAGAGAGCGCCACTGGTAAAGGCTTACCAATTAGACTGCATTAGTAAATGTGGGTCACTGTAATATGTTGTGCCAGTTACCTCTGAATTATCAGATTTCATAGTGAATGGAGATTCGAGGGATCACAATCAATTTTTACTGTTTAAAACCATTTTACTACTAAAACATACAATTGATACTTAACGATTTTGACCATTATAACCAACCATTATTTAAAAATCGCACACAAATGATTATTCACAATGTGCTATGGCATACTCCTTTCTGCCAAAAATGTGCCACACACTGAAATACGTGTCCAAAAGCAGATTAACATTCTCCAATTTGCGTACCCTGTTACTAAACTCCCTCCGTGAAATGCTTGTTCAGTCCAGATCAATATACGATTGATTACCATATTCTAGTTTATCTGAAAGAGTAACCGTCATTTTAATTTTTATTTCATAGATCAATACTACACATGAGCAACTTTGTAATATATCTGATCCAAAAATTGTGCTTCTTTCTCCTCCTGGATTGATCTTTCATTCTCAATATATGGGTAACATTTGTAAAATCTGTGAAGATAGATTTTTCTATTAGTAGGAGATGACAGTTGGTGCTCATAAAGTTCTATGGAGATGGGAGGAGCCATACATAAAACTTTATGAGCACCAACTGTCATCTTCTATATCAGTAATGGAAAAGTCTTTATTAATTGATGACATATTTTATCCATAGAGTGAGAAAGTTGAGGATAAACGATCAATGCAGGAAAAGAAAGAAGCAGATTTCTCCGATAAGATATATTATAAGGTTTCTTATTTTCCCAAATTATATATATATATATATATATATATATATATATATATATATATATATATATATATATATATAAAGATGGTTACTCTCTAAATGTGTGGCCAGATCTCCTAGTAGAAGTCTTTACAGGTAGATACACAGACATGGCGGGGTATGTACAGATGGTGTAGGTATAAAACAAGGTACACACAGGCAACTATAGACGTATCATACAGCGCATAGAAATTCATTTTCACTATGCCTTAAATATAAAGCACATATACATTCTGACACCATGTACAAAAAAAGTCCCTAATATCGATGAAGCTCACAATACACTTTTCTCATCACTCACTAGATATATATTATATATGCCACCATAGTCATAAAGACCTCTAGTAACACCGACATGCAAGCGTGGCAAGCTATAGACAACGAGCACTCGCTGATTGACGCGTCCATTAAAATAGGTCATTGTAAACATCGCCTGCATTCAATACTGACCCCCTCCGTGCATTAAGTTTTGGCGACTGACAAAACAGAGAACAATACCTTCCATATCAATCAGGAGAAGCACTGCAGTGCAAAGAAGAAGGCATGAGAATAGGTAGAAGCACGTTGAATGTAGTTTTGCACATAATGGAAAGTTGCTGATGTCCCATCATATGTTTTATCCCATCAAATTGGGGTCGTTATGACCTCAAGTTCGGTAATATTGTGCATTTACATCTGGTTTACAGTTCTTTTATATTTGGTCTATAAGACACTTTTGGCGTTAGCTTAATAGGTTCATATCATGGACCCGCAGATGCTCCACGTGCCCACCGGGACAGGGCACTGTCATGATACGGTATCTGATAGACCATTCTCCTAAGAAACAATAAATCTGGCACTCCTTTAGAAAATGTAGTAGAACCTTGATTTATTAGTAATGGCAATCAAAACAGTAATGTTTCGGTCTGCAATATAGACCTTCTTCAGACAGATTGCCAGGTGTGAGGAGAAACGGTATACATCACCATAAAGTGGGGGAATAGCCGGTGGTAGTGTGCACTTATGATAAAGGACAAGAGACCGGGTTGTATTATGGCTTGTTCATGCCCTTCGTAAACTGGAAAAGCATATAACGCTCAACAAACTTTATAATTTCATGACCAACACAACACAGATTACCTAAAGTCCTAGAATATCTATTTCTTCCCTAAGAAGACCCCAAGATAACAAACTAACAATCTTTTCTTTAAGCCAGAACACCCAAGCCCTTCAAAAGTCCTAATAAGTTTTGATAACAACCGGCTAGTGGACATTTACCTTGTTGTTAGTCCAACCAATGGACAGACATCATTGAACATGGTCTACTAGCTACAGTATATCTTGGGTTGGCACATTAGAAATAAAGAACTATTCTTGTGAAACTAAGGAACGTGGATCCAAAGTGGCAGCTTTTTAAGAATTTTGCAGTTTGAAGGCTACAAAATAAAACAAAAGTTAAAAAGAAGTCTAACTGAATTACCGTACACCTCGGCAATGCGTGCGATACTAAAACCAACTATACAAATTTGTCTGACAAAAGACCATTCTGCCAATGTAAACATTTTAATGTTCCTCTCATTATAGGTCAAGTCAAATGATCTCATCAGCCAAAAAGATCAAACACAACCGATCTACTTCATTTTAGGTGTCTCAATAGAGGTAAAAAATGATCATTGTTAAATCAACAGAGGATCTAATTAGGTCAGTCAGTTAGATCAAACCTTGCGAGAAATGATTGAAATAGTGTTTTCATCAACCTTACTCTAATGTGTATGGTCACATTATGATTCTGCCCAGAAACATTTTTTCCACATGCCACAGCCGCATCTCATAATTAATTATTATCCAAATTACCAATGGCATTGTTAGACATTCCTACCTTGTTCATCAGTTCCAAGACATGTTTCTCAGTACTAGCAACAGTTTTCCTTTCTAGATCCAAATTGCCTCCAACAGGTTTGGTCAGTTCCTACCCTCCTAATTAATATTTACTAAGCTTCATAGAAAGATAATCTTTGCTTGTGTAGAAAATTGGAAGTGAGGATTAGCCATGTTGTGCTGCCAGATGGTCTTCAGGTGCATCTGTCAAAGTCACTAAATCCTATCCATGTCAACCACACTAAACCAGAAGACCTCAAACTTCTAGCTTAAATTTCTTCCTTAATACTAGATCCACACCAAACTAGAAGACATCAAGCTTATAGCTCAAACGTCTTCCAAAATCCAAGGAGCCACCCAAAACTAAAGACCTCAAGCTTCTAGCTCAAACTTCTTCCAAAATCCAAGGAGACACCTCAAACTAAAAGAAGACCCAAAGCTTCTAGCTCAAACCTCTTCAAAAATCCAAGAAGCCACATCAAACTAGAAAAATACATCAAGCTTGTTGCTCAAAATTCTTCCAAAATCCAAGGAGCCACTCCAAACCAGGAGACCTCAAGCTTCTAGCTCAAACGTTTTCCAACATCCAAGGAGCCACCCCAAACTAAAAGAAGACCCAAAACTTCTAGCTCAAATGTCTTCAAAAATCCAAAGAGCCACCTTAAACTTGAAGACCCCAAGCTTCTAGCTTAAACTTCTTCCAAAATCCAAGGAGCCATCCCAAACTAGAAGAAGACCTCAAGCTTCAACTCAAACTTCTTCCAAAATCCAAACAGACATGCAAAACTAGAAGACCTCAAGTTTTTAACTCAAATTTCTTCCAAAATCCAAAGAGCCACACCAAACAAGAAGACCCCAAGCTTCTATCTCAAACTTCTTCCAAAAATCAAGGAGCTCAATACTTGGAGGGTAATTAAGCCTGGAGCTAAGACTTTCCACAAACCTTAACAATGCCAGTGTTATGTGTAATGAAATCATTAAAGTCTTTACTTAAGTTCCTTTTCAATGTTTTTGCATTTCAAAAACAAGAATCCTCCACCACCATAGGACTCCCACCAGCACTGATAATGACCAATTTATTTCTTCTTTTTTCCTGGTCTTCTCTCACTATGCCTTCGGGCATGGTTCCATTGTTTGACCTCCTCTTTTGTTATCTCTTTGTTGTGCGATACACTTTTTACTTTTTGACCTACAGTAAGTTCCTGTTTTAATGCTTTTTTTTTCCACGTGCACTACAGCTAACTCTTTCCTATCCCAATGTCAGCAAACTTAACTTTCTGCAAATGAAAAAAAAATATCACTTACCTTCAGGGGTTTGACTTTTCGTTAAGGTCAATTAGGCCTTGGCTGGCATAGACAGGGGGTGTCTGACTCCCCTAAGATGCAGGAAAGTCCATTGCTCCATATCTCTACTGAATAGAGGTATGCCTGGTACAGTAGTAAGAGCGTCCTACAGTGGAAGCCGAACAGGTAGAAGCACAGGCTAGCAAAGAGAGGTGTGTCCTGTAAGCCCAGCTCCTGTCAGACAGGCTAGGGTAGAGGAGGAGGGAGTGCTTCTCTCCCCCAAGGTGAGGGATTGTGACAGAGCCAAATCCTAGATCTGTATGCAGATAGTTATATTCACTGCAGCAATTACAGTGGGGGAAGCGTGAGGCATTGTTACAAACCGTGCAAAAGAAAAAAAACAACTTTTCTAATGAAAAAATTGCATTGTTATTAATAAAATTGCATTGTAATATACACCATGCACTGAAAATACTGCAACCTGACACAATTGATCTGCACAGTAAGGGGTACTTTGCACATTGCGACATCGCACCTGCGATATCGTCGGGTCAAATCGAAAGTGACGCACATTCGGCGCCGGTAACAATGTTGCAAGGTGTAAAGCCTAGATGCGCCGATAAACAATCTCAAAAGCGTTGTAAATCGGCGATCTGTGTAGCGTCGGTCATTTCCATAATGTTGGATCGACCGCTTTTACGATGTTGTTCCCCATTCCTGCGGCAGCATACAACGCTGTGTGTGAAGCCGCAGGAGCAAGGAACATCTCCTTACCTGCCTCCACCGGCTATGCGGAAGGAAGGAGGTGGGCGGGATGTCAAGCCAGGGGCCACAGGTAACAACACCTACACACCCCACACTCCCGGTCAGGTACACCAAAGTTAGACAAAAACCCTTGTTGCCTTCCTCCAGGGGCTGATGTTCACACCAGGGGGTGGGCCAGGCGGTTGGCCCCGCCCACCGAGGAGTACACAGTCCTGGAGGCGGGAAAAGCAGGCAGATCAGTTTGAGAGTGGAAAGTGGAAGGAAGGAAAGTGGTAAAGGAGCAGACTGAAGTTGGTCCGGGTGTGTGGCCCGGACGGATCAGCAAGGTTGGCAGACGGTGGTGACCGTCTGCAGGAGTGGCCTATTGGAGCTAACCGTAAGGACCGTGGACGGGCGGTGGCCCGGCGGTACCAGACCGGTACGCAAAGAGAAGCCAGCACCATCCGGCAGGGGCTTACGGACCCCGGCAAGGCTAGGATTCGCCGTGAATTTGCCAAATTCGTTAGCGAAGGGAGCCTCCTGGGTTTCCCAGCAGCCAAGTCCTGTCAGAAGGCAACAGTCCAACCGAGAGAGGGAAACACAGTCACCGCCAAGGCTAAAGTTCCCAGGGCCAGAGCCTGCGGGCAAAAGGGGCTCCTTCAGCAACCTTCAAGTTGGGGAGCGGGTTACCGGTGGGAACCCATTGGAACCGTTACACTACATAGGTGCAGGGAAAGGCAGTCACCATCAACCTGCCGGGAGAAACAACACCGCAGCCGTCTGTGGGACCCGTCCATCCAGCCGTGTGTTTTACCGAGAACTGTGTCCTCATCATTGGCTGAGTAAGTACCACCGTGCCGTGCTGCACAGCGCTGCCCCCGCGACCCTGCACCTCACCAGGCCCCGTAGCCCGCCTGCCATTCATCCCTACTCCATCACCGGACCCGGGACAACCAACCCCCTACCCACGGAGGGGAGAACTAACATCAAAGCTGCTCCCAGTCACCGCTCCCGGGATCCCCGTCCAGAGCAGCGGTGGTGTCACCAATATCACCACAACCGTGGGTGGCATCACGGACAATAACAAAATCCCCACAATCCAATCCCCACCCTTTTCACTCACGGGCGAGGAGCGCCGCTCGAGTCCCCGGGATCCGGCCCACCGCTCGAGCCACCACCGAGCAGCAGCAGCAGCGGCCGGACCCGAGCAGTGGGAGAGCGCAGCGTCCCCTCCTCCGCCTGCGACATTTACGTCCCGCTCATCTCCGCCCCTCTGCTTCTATTGGCCGCCTGCTGTGTGACGTTGCTATGACACCGCATGACCCGCCCCTTAGTAAGGCGGCGGTTCGCCGGCCAGAGTGACGACGCAGAGCAGGTAAGTGCGTGTGAAGCTGCCATAGTGATAATGTTCGCTACGGCAGCTATCACAAGATATCGCATGTGCGATGGGGGCGGGGACTATCGCGCTCGGCATCGCTAGCATCGGCTAACGATGTCGCAACGTGCAAAGTACCCCTTAGGGCTAACACGCCGTACGACTGTGCAGATCTAATGTTGTCTGGTTATGCTGCTGGTGGAGTCACTAAGGCCCAAGTACGGGACATTTCTACCTCTTTGAAGTGAGCCATACGCATCAGATAAATATTGGCCGAAACAAATGATTTTGACCATGTGTTTGGAAATCATAGAGGAACAATTTTTTGTGATCCCAAAATTGGAAACTCTTTAGTCTGACATACGATGATCAAGTTGGTCATATAAATGACCCGAAGGATGATTTAACCTGCTAAGCTTGATAGTCAAGAAATATAGACATACGATGGTCTGCTGATAAGTCTTTGGCTTTACCCCGAAAGAAACGAGATAGGAAGATGAAACTTTACATCTATTCCACATACTCTCCACTGATGACAACACACTTCTTACATCGGTATTCCACGTTTTGTAAGCCTTGCAAAAAGAAGGATTTCAGTTGTGCCTCAAACCAGGCATCCGTAGCAGCCATGGCATCAGAAATGGTGTGAAATTTGGTACCCTAGAGGTGTTTCTTCAGGTTTGGAAACATGATAGTCGGAGGGAGCTAGATCTGGTGAATAAGTTGGGTGGTCCACCATCTGGAAGCCCAGCTCTGCCAGTTTTGCCGTGGTCGCTTGTGCAGTGTGAGCGGAGGCATTGTCTTGCAGGAACAAGATTCCTTTGGACAGCTTGCTGCCCCTTTTGGCCTTCAGAGCTGTCTTTAATTGGTCCAGACGTTCAATGTAATACCTTGCATTGATGATGGAACCCTTTTGAAGGTAGTCCACTAGCAGCACGCTCTCCTTATCCTAGAACACAGATGCCATATCCTTAGTGGCTGATTTTTGCACCCTGAACTTCTTTGGATGAGGAGAACCACTGTGCCTCCACTCTTTTGACTGCTCCTTGTTTTCAGGGTCACACAAATAAATAAAGGTCTCATCCATAGTGACCAGTCGGTGCAGGAAGTTCTCATCAGTCTGGAAACGCTGACAAATGGACCGGGAAGTTTTCACTTGCATGCTTCTCTGATCCGTTATCAAAAATTTGGGGCTCCACTTTGCAGATAGCGTCCTCATGTCCAAATGTTCATGGATAATGACACAAACACGTTCACGGGAAATCCCCATGATGTCGGCTATTGCTTTAGCTGAAATTCACAACATCGACAATCTCTGGAACAACAACCACTCTCAGTCGTCCAGGACGTTCATCATTGGGGCTGAAGTGGCCCGTTATAAATTTGGCAATGCAGTTCTTAACTGTGGAATATGAAGGGCATTGATCCCCCAATGTCTGCGACATATCACCATGAATATCCTTTGTGTACTTTCCTTGCAGAAAGAAGAATTTTATCACTCCTATGCTCTCAGTTGCTGTAAATATCGCATTAGACTCCGCAAATTTTGTTTTCACTCGTGCGTAGAACACTGTTGCCATAAGCAACAAACACAAAAATTTGAAAACATATATTAGACACATAAAGCTTTCATGTGATGGAATATTTGTTACCATAGAAACAAGAAAATATCACAAAGCCAAAGACTTATCAGCAGTCCCTCGTATATAGTGTTTACTTTACACTAAGCCATTTCCCAAACCACAGCTCATCCTTTATGTGTGCCAACACAGACGTTTTGCGCCTAAGGAAACCTATAAGAGACCCAGTACAAGACAATACCCCTTTCATGATCCCCTGTCACGGGTGTGTCACGGGTGACAGACAGTCATGTGGTTTCTGGCGATAGAAGGTCATATCATTTGGCTGCGCAAAATGCTCCCTTACTTTCCATTGTTCCTGATGTCAGTATTCATTGTACTAGGTAGCTTTCCATCTCTTCCCCTTTAGGACCCAGCGGAACTCTCCTTCTGTCCAGCTGCTGATTATTACTGATTATCAGTATTCCCATTGTGCTTAAATACTCCCTTTTCCCCTTGACTGGTGCTTGTAATATCATTTCTCTCAAAATCTCTGGTTGCAAGCAGGTGGCTTGTACTCATCTGTAGTATCGTTCCTGAAACTTTGCTGAACTTCTGTGGATAAGTAATTCATGCACTTTCCCCCTGTGTGTCCCCCTTGTGTCTTCATTAGCATTTAGTGGGGTTGACAAAGAGCTCATCCCACTTCTTCCCTATTTAGGGTCCAACTCTTGGGATACCTAGGGTCAGGTATCCGGCTTGGCGCATAAGTGCGTAACCTATCTTGGGTGGTGAGGGACCCCAGAGGCCAGCGGTAGGCTTTGTCAGGGGTCACCATCTTCCCCTTCCCTAGACACAGGGTTTCCCTTTCCTTCCCTTTTGCCACTCGCTTGGTACTTCCCCGTAATTAGCGTGACATCCCCACAGTGCTCACTACACACAGTATGAGTCCCCTAAAGTGTCCAACTCGAAGAATGATGCCCTCTAAACCCCCCACATACTATGATACCCACAGTACTCAGCACACCAGAAATAATGACCACAGTTCCCCCACAGTAAACTGTCCCCATATAGCTAGTTAACACATAGAATGGTGCTCCCATATTTCCCGCCACACAATGTGATACCCACACAGTATAATTCTCCCCCCACACAGTATAATGCCACCACAATTCCCTCACACATGGAATGATACCCTCAGTCATCTCTACAAACTGTAATGTCTACACAGTATGAATTCACCACAGTGGTCTCCAGTCCACCACTGACGAACACAGACAGAAGAGGCCAGTATATGCGCCCTTTGCAGCACAAGAAGTTATCATAATGCATGATTATTATTTATTATTATTATTAAAGCGCCATCAATTCCATGGCGCTTTACATGTGAAAGGGGTATACATAATAGGGACAAGTACAATATTCATAAACAATACAAGACACAGACAGGTACAGGAGGAGAGAGGTCCCTGCCTGCGAGGGCTCACAGTCTACAAGGGATAGGTGAGGATACAGTAGATGAGGGTGTCGCGGGCGGGGAGGACGCCACTGCGCTGCGCTCGCTAACGCTCGGGTCCGGCGCTGCTGCTCGGTGGCTCGAGCGGTGGGCCGGATCCGGGAACTCGAGCGGTGCTCCTCGCCCGTGAGTGAAAAGGGTGGTTGGTTAAGGGGGGAATTTAGTCCGTGACGCCACCCACGGGGTGGTGGTGAAGATGGGCACCACCGCTGCTGGTGACGGGGATCCCGGGAGCGATGGTATGGTGTAGCTGGGATGTTGTTTTCCCCCTCCGTGGGTAGGGGTCGGTGGTCCCGGGGCCCGGTGGTGTGACGGAGAGGCAGGGTTGGTGAGGTGCAGGGTTGCAGGGACAGCGCGGTGCGGTGCCGGATGGCATGGGTGTACTCACTCAGTAAGAGATGCACAAAGTCCTCAGTAAATCAAACGGCTGGATGGACGGGTCTCGCAGCCGGCTGCTGTGTCTCTCCCCGGACAGGTGATGGCTGCTGTCTTTCCCTGCACCTTTGTGTACTTGTTTGACTACGATGGGTTCCCAACGGTAGTCCGCTCCCCGGTGTATGGGTGCCGGAGGAGCCAGTTGCCCGTAGGCGCTGGCCCTTGGGTCTCTAGCCTTAAGCAGTAGCTGTATACCCTCACGGTGTGGGCGGTTGCCTTCAATCGGGTCTTTGGCTGTTAGGAAACCCCTGGGGTTCCTGTCACACTCGGATTTGACTGTTGACGGCGACTCCAAGCCTAGTCGGGGTCCGATGGCCCTGCCTGTGTGTGCTGGCTTCACTTCGCTCCCCGGTCGGTACCGGCGGGCCGTCGCCCGTCCCCGGTCCTACGGTTCCGCATTGATCCACCACTGCTGCAGACGGCCACCACCATCTGCCAATTTTGTTGCCAGTGCCTGGGCCACAAACCCAGGCACCCTTCACTTTACTCCTCTCACTTCAACCTCCAAGACAAATCTGTCACTTTTCCCGCCTCCAGGCCTGTGAACTCCTCGGTGAGTGGGGCCAACCGCTTGGCCCCGCCCCACCTGGTGTGGACATCAGACCCTGGGGGAGGCAACAAGGATTTTGTGTTTGGCTAATGTTACTGTCTAGTGGGGGTGGGGGTGTGTTTGTGTTACCTGTGACGACCTGGCTAGTCCAGGGCGCCACATTCCCCCTTGGTGAAATGCAGACCGTCCACGGGCTGCCCGTCCATCACCGGTTTTATTTTTCAAAACTGTAAAATATAAATTAACATGTAAACACATCAAACATAAGCATTTTTTTTGTTAGGTCACTTGAAACGTTTCACATAAAAACATTTTAATACAGACGGATGGATGGATGTCTTCCGCTCTCCCACCCAAGCAACCTAGCCCTGATGCTGCCCCTAAGAAGTGGGCAGCACCCCTTGACCCCAGTCCAGGTTCAAGTTGCCCGAGCGGGAACGGATACGGTCACTCGCACCCGACTGTCACTTCAGGGGACCCCACGTCCAGGGGGGCCTCTCACCCCCGGAGGATGGCCACCGGTCCTGGTGGTGGCCGGGCCCCAGCCTGCTCTGCTGCGGGCCCTTCCTTCAATCTGCCTCTCCGGAGGCGGCAACGGTTTCCATCCCACAAAACTATTTACAAGCCCACAAGTTCGTGGGTGGCCTGCAAGTTCTCGGCTGAGTTCATGAGCAGTTTCTCATGTGGAGAATAAAACACACAGAGTCCCTCCGGGGACAACTTGCTGGCAATGGCCGGGATGATCACTGACGACAATCAGGTGAAGCTCGGTTGATTTTGATTCATTCAAACTGCTGAGGGTCCCAACAGGGAACAACTTGCTTGCAACAGGGGACCTCTGCCACTACTTGAGGTCACCGCCGCCTCTTACTTCCTCTGGATCCGCATTGGGACTGTACGGCGGAGGAGGTGACCGGGGCTGCTCGAGGTTGTCATGGCTCACCCTTCTTTGGACATCCAGGGCGAACCAGCCTCTCTCTCCCAGGTGGCAGGTATAGGTGACCAACTCGCCCGCACAGAGGTCACGCTCCGGATGGCCCAGGGGAAGCTGGCTGTGCACGTCCCGACGGGAGAAGAATGCCTCAACCCCCAGGCAGGGCTCATTAATAAACCCCCATCCTCGCCGGGGGTAGAACTGCTGGACTTGACCTTCAAAGATCGGGCCCCGAGCCTCAGGAGAGGCCCTCCGGAGAGCGTCCTTTGCTTCTACAGTACGGGCCAGGATCGCAGCCTACTCCCGGGCCTCTGCCTCTCGTCCCATCAGGTTTGGCCGCCGCTCCCAACATGGCGGCTCCTCCAGCGCGGGGGTTGGGCCCAGCAGGTAATCCCCGATGCGGGCCACGACCGGCACCTTCTGGGAAGGGGGGCACCGCTGTGTCATGGCCTGCTTTGCTGCCTTGCAGCGGCAACCCTCTGCAGCCTCAGCCGAGGCCTGGAGCTTGGGAGCGGTCAGCATCACTTTCTGGGTTTGAGGCGGGCTATCTTCCACCTCTGTACTGGCTTGGCGGACTGCCGGGGCCTCTTCGGGTGCGGCCGCTTCCGGGACGGATGACTCCCTTTGGGGAGCAGGCACCCTCCAGGGGAGCGGTGTCGGTCCGGGCCGGGCAAGCTGTCGTTCGCAGGCAGTGCCTGCAGGTGGATCTTCGCAGGCGGGAGCGATGTCATCGGTTGCCAGGTTCGTGGGCAGTGGGCCGACTGGCGGGGTGGTCCCGACCAACACAGACAGCGGGGAACGCAGCAGGCTGAGCGATGGCAGACTGGGCCCCTCGGCCGCAGCGACTGGTCCCTCCGGGACACAGGGGCGAGGGTCACTCACCCGCTCCTCCGACTCTGCTTTCGCCTCATGGGCCTGCACGGCCATCACCACTTCCACCATTCCAGCCTCCCATTCTTGCACCAGGAGCTGGAGCCGGGTCTGCAGCCTGCGGCTTAACTGGGCCACCCGAGCCTCCACCCACGCCGCTGTTTTGGGCGTGGGTCTGCTGTACGGGGCGGACATCTTGCTTGCTCGGCTTCCAGGAACGGGATATGTGTTTCAGGGTCCTGGCGTCCCCGCTTCTCATGCCTTCGGCTACATTAGGCAGCCTCACACCCCCGCCCCCCCCTTGGTTCTCTTCAGCACTTCCGTTTGTTGGGGGTGGGGTTTCGCTTTCGCGCCTTCCCTGCTCGGAGAAGACGCTCGAACGGGAGATTTTCGCGCCAAAGATGGCCGCGCTTCAAAATTTTTGGCCGGACACCGCCGGCGGAGATCACAAGGCGCACTTCTACTGGTAAGTAGATCGGTTCAATCCTGTTCGTGATGCCAAGTTGTCGCGGGTGGGGAGGATGTCACTGCGCTGCGTTCAGTAACGCTTGGGTCTGGCGCTGCTGCGGCTGCTGCTCGGTGGCTCGAGCGGTGGGCCGGATCCGGGGACTCGAGCGGTGCTCCTCGCCCGTGAGTGAAAAGGGTGGTTGGTTTCGGGGGGAATTTAGTCTGTGACGCCACCCACGGGTTGTGGTGAAGATGGGCACCACTGCTGCTGGTGACGGGGATCCCGGGAGCGATGGTATGGTGCAGCTGGGATGTTGTTTTCTCCCTCCGTGGGTAGGGGTCGGTGGTCCCGGGGCCCAGTGGTGTGACGGAGAGGCAGGGTTGGTGAGGTGCAGGGTTGCAGGGACAGCGCGGCGCGTGCCGGATGGCACGGGTGTACTCACTCAGTAAGAGATGCAGAAAGTCCTCGGTAAACCAAATGGCTGGATGGACGGGTCCCACAGCCGGCTGCTGTGTCTTTCCTCGGACAGGTGATGGCGGCTGTCTTTCCCTGCACCTTTGTGTACTTGTTTGACTACGATGGGTTCCCAACGGTAGTCCGCTCCCCGGTGTATGGGTGCCGGAGGAGCCCGTTTGCCCGCAGGCGCTGGCCCTTGGGTCTCTAGCCTTAGGCGGTAGCTGTATACCCTCACGGTGTGGGCAGTTGCCTTCAATCGGGTCTTTGGCTGTTAGGAAACCCCTGGGCTTCCTGTCACGCTCGGATTTGACTGTTGACGGCGACTCCAAGCCTAGTCGGGGTCCGATGGCCCTGCCTGTGTGTGCTGGCTTCACTTCGCTCCCCGGTCGGTACCGGCAGGCCGTCGCCCGTCCCCGGTCCTACGGTTCCGCGACGATCCACCACTCCTGCAGACGGCCACCACCGTCTGCCAACCTTGTTGTCAGTGCCTGGGCCACAAACCCAGGCACCCTTCACTTTACTCCTCTCACTTCAACTTCCAAGACAAATCTGTCACTTTTCCCGCCTCCAGGCCTGTGAACTCCTCGGTGGGTGGGGCCAACCGCTTGGCCCCGCCCCATCTGGTGTGGACATCAGACCCTGGAGGGAGACAACAAGGATTTTGTGTTTGGCTAATGTTACTGTCTAGTGGGGGTGGGGGTGTGTTTGTGTTACCTGTGACGACCTGGCTAGTCCAGGGCGCCACAAGGGTAGAGCTGATTGTGCGGTGCTGTATCAGACTGAGGGTTACGGCAGGTTGTAGGCTTGTTGGAAGAGGTGGGTCTTCAGGTTCCTTTTGAAGCTTTTGAAATTCCACCTGCTTTGGAGGTAGAAATGGGCTCCCTAACCTCTAGGACACCTGTGCAGCTGCACAGGCTGCACCGGCGATATGTCCCCCCCTGCTACCCATTCAAGCATGCCTCGAGGGCCTCTCAGGTTCTCCAGTCTCTACAGAAACAAAATGGTGGAGCAATGATGTGGCGCCCTGGACAAGCCAGGACGTCACAGAACAACACCAACACACCCCACACTCCCGGTCAGGCATACCGAAGTCAGACAAAAACCCTTGTTGCCTTCCTCCAGGGGCTGATGTCCACACCAGGGGGTGGGCCAGGCGGTTGGCCCCGCCCACCGAGGAGTTCACAATCCTGGAGGCGGGAAAAGCAGGCAGATCAGTTGAGGAGTGGAGAGAGATTAGAGTTGGAAGTGAAAGTGGAAGGAAGGAAAGTGGTAAAAGAGCAGCCTGAAGCTGGTCCAGGTGTGTGGCCCGGACGGATCAGCAAGGTTGGCAGACGGTGGTGACCGTCTGCAGGAGTGGCCTATTGGAGCTAACCGTAAGGACCGTGGACGGGCGGTGGCCCGGCGGTACCGGCCCGGTACGCAAAGAGAAGCCAGCACCATCCGACAGGGGCTTACGGACCCCGGCAAGGCTAGGAGTCACCGTGAATTTGCCAAAGTCGTTAGCGAAGGGAATCTCCTGGGTTTCCCAGCAGCCAAGTCCCGTCAGAAGGCAACAGTCCAACCGAGAGAGGGAAACACAGTCACCGCCAAGGCTAAAGTTCCCAGGGCCAGAGCCTGCGGGCAAAAGGGGCTCCTTCAGCAACCTTCAAGCTGGGGAGCAGGTTACCGGTGGGAACCCATTGGAACCGTTACACTACATAGGTGCAGGGAAAGGCAGTCACCATCAACCTGCCGGGAGAAACAACACCGCAGCCGTCTGTGGGACCCGTCCATCCAGCCGTGTGTTTTACCGAGAACTGTGTCCTCATCATTGCCTGAGTGAGTACCACCGTGCCGTGCGGCACAGCGCTGCCCCCGTGACCCTGCACCTCACCAGGCCACGTAACCCGCCTGCCATCCATTCCTACCCCATCACCGGGCCCCGGGACAACCAACCCCCTACCCACGGAGGGGAGAACTAACATCCAGGCTGCTCCCTGTCATCGCTCCCGGGATCCCCGTCCAGAGCAGCGGTGGTGTCACCAATATAACCACAACCGTAGGTGGCGTCACGGACAATAACCAAATCAATTCATAATCAATTCCCCCTTTTTACTCACGGGCGAGGAACGCCGCTCGAGTCCCCGGGATCCGGCTCACCGCTCGAGCCACCACCGAGCAGCAGCCGCAGCAGCAGCCGGACCCGAGCAGTGGGAGGGCGCAGCGTCCCCTCCTCTGCCCGCGACAATGACTTGATAGTTCCATGCTGTTCATAGGATATAGCAAGCTGTGGTGGATGCCAACAATTTACTCAGGGCCAGGGTGTACAATCCTTTTAAAAAATATGACTATACCATGACCAATAATAGCATCGATATTGCACTATAATACATAAATAATACCACCAGTTCATAACCACATATTACCAGCACAGACAGTAGTGATCATACCACGCACCATACTGATCAATAAGCAAAACTACTAAAACTGATATTACCACCAAACCATATAATGGTAATATCCATATACTGCTATAACCAATGCCTTAGACAAACACTGCGTGTCCTTCAAAGTAACAGTATCCTCCTTTTGTGCCTTACACAAAAATATTGCCCCCTCTGTGCCCCTACACAGTAAAGGCCCCATTACACGCAATGACATCACTAACGAGATGTCATTGGGGGGTCACAGAATTCGTGACACACATCCGGCCTCGTTAGCGACGTCGTTGCGTGTGACACGTACGAGCGACCGCTAACAATGCAAAATACTCACCAAATCGTTGATTGTTGACACGTCGTCCTTTTCCAAAATATCGTTGCTGCTTTTGGACGCAGGTTGTTCGTCGTTCCTGAGGCAGCACACATCGCTATGTGTGACACCCCAGGAACGACGAACAACACCGTACCTGCATCCTCCAGCAACGAGGTGGGTGTGACTTTCATGCGGCTGCTCTCCGCCCCTCTGCTTCTATTGGACACCTGCCGTGTGACGTCGCTGTGACGCCGCACAAACCGCCCCCTTAGAAAAGAGGCTGTTCGCCGGCCACAGCGACGTCACTAGGAAGGTAAGTACGTGTGATGGGTGCTAGCGATAATGTGCGCCACGGGCATCGATTTGCCCGTGACGCACAAACGACGGGGGAGGGTGCTTTCATGAGCGACATCGCTAGCGATGTCGCTGCGTGTAAAGCCCCCTTAATAATAATGATTTTGGGTGGCAATGTAGTGCTCAGTGTCAGGAAGCTGAATTTGCGAGTTAGGTCATGGGTCTTCCAGGAGGACCATGACCCCAAACATACTTCAAGAAGCCCCCAGAATTGGATGGAAACAAAGCACTGGAGAGTTCTGAAGTGGCAGCAATGAGTCCGGATCTAAATCCCATTGACACCTGTGGAGAGATCTTAAAATTGCTGTTGGGAGAAGAGAAGACAGCTTCAAATATGAGAGTGACACGCCCACCAAGGCCGTGGGGGCACTTGGCACCGGGCCAGTCCTGTTTTAGGGAGGTCACGGCAGCAGGGCCAGACTCCGTGACCCTGGAGGTGTCGTTTTAAATGGATGATGAGGAGATATTTATAGGGGATAATGAGTCGTGACGCCACCTGTGGTATTCGTTAACGTATAGTTGACGCTGCTGGATGGGACCGCTGGGACAGATGGTGACGCAGCAATGATGGTACAGCTCCCCACAGGTGGAGCTGGGCCCCAGGGCAGAATGTGCAGTCTGTTAGCAGCTGAAGTGTTCGAATAGCGCGGGGCTGGCGGTGCAGACAATGAATCCAGGACACAGCGGGATCCAGTCATTAGCTCTTTTACTCACAGTTGGCAGATTATCACTGCCGGCCGGTCAAATGCTGCCCTTGGAGTTCTGAGTCCTGCGGTGACGTGATCCAGCCATTCCGCAGGCAATTTGGAGGCACATAACCGGTGTCCCTTTCTCTATCCCATTCCTTGGCGTCTTCCTGCGCTGGCTTCGCCCTTCTGCCCTGCGTCTCACACACAGTGCCCTGAGCCTGTGTCCGTGGGCCTTGCTTGGGAGGCTCTCCTGCCATATCCCCTAGCCCTCTGTGGTCACCTTTTCAGCAGATTCGCATGTGGCTGTGGCTTCGGTACATGAAGATACCTCAGCCTCCGGTTTGCTAGCTGAGCCTGGTTGTTCTCCACTAGTCTAGGCGCCGGTTCCCCTTTGCGACCTAGTCCCTTCACACCGGTGCGTCGGATGTGGATGAGAGCCCATGGATGGATTTTCCACTCTCTGTGACTCTTACGGCCGCTTTACACGCAACGACATGTCGTTGGGGTCACGGAATTCGTGACGCACATCCGGCCTCGTTAGCGATGTCGTTGCGTCTGAAACGCAAGAACGACTGTTAACGATTAAAATTACTCACCTTATCGTTGATCGTTGACACGTCGTTCTAATCCCAAATCTCATTGCTGGTTCAGGACGCAGGTTGTTCATCGTTCCTGCGGCAGCACACATCGCTATGTGTGACACCGCAGGAACGAAGAACAACAGCTTACCTGCGGCCGCCGGCAATGAGGAAGGAAGGAGGTGGGCGGGATATTCCCCCCGCTCATCTCCGCCCCTCCGCTTCTATTGGACAGCTGCCGTGTGACGTTGCTGTGACACCGCAAGAACCGCCCTCTTAGAAAGGTGGCGGTTCGCCGGTCACAGCGATGTCGCAGGGAAGGTAAGTACGTGTGACGGGTCCTCGCGATGTTGTGCGCCACGGGCAGCGATTTGCCCGTGATGCACAACCGATGGGGGTGGGTACGCTTGCTAGCGATATCGGTACAGATATTGCAGCGTGTAAAGTGGGCTTTAGAGTGTGTGTGTGTAACGGGGGCAGGGGGCGCCTCAGGGGGTGTAGTCGAGTCCCCTCGCCTTGTGGGCCGCAGGCTGAACCCCGGCCCGACCGTTACTTGCAAAACAGGTGTGTTGTTGGGGCAGAGTGTGGATGTATGGGGCCCATTCATGACAGCGTTCTTTCTGTGCTCTCCAGCTCCTTCTTCACTTTCAGGAAAGAGACAATTGCAGGCAGCGGATAAACCAAACACCGATTTATTTAACAAAGCTTCCATCTTTCTGTTTGCAGCAGGCTTACTTTAGTACGTTACAAGTTACAAGTCCTTTTCTACGAAAACGGTTTCCTTCTTCTCTACGAGCACTTTCCTTTGCCTGCAGGGGCCAATTGTTATCCCCCTAGCAGTGGTACTCCTATCCCGATTTTAGTCCAGCCCTTTCCCAGGGATTTGTATTGAACTAGGGGACGGCTCCAGTACTCACTACCGGCTCCGGATTAGCTCCAACTTCTCCGCTCCACTGCCACAGCACCCACTCCTGCACTCTGCCCCGGCACTTCTCCTCAGCTCTCTCCCATGTTACATCTCACTGCACACTGCCCTGCATTCAGAGCCCAACCCCCCTTCTCTTCCCTCCTAGGCTGCCCTGCCCCTTCCTTCCCTGTCACTGTTACCAGGGGAACCACTCACTACACTGGCACCTAGGGGGGGAGAACCGTACATAACACACAACATTGTACAATGTGCCACCGTACTCCTGTGGCATCTTCAGGGGGGGGGAAAAACGTCTTCTCCACACTAGGGGTCCGTCCACCCCTTACATTCCTCCCCTCTTTAACCTCAGCCTCCTGGCGAGGTTCCGCACCTGCAAGACAACGCATATGGAAAACACACACACGTTTCTTCAGCAGTATTCTTTTTCTTTCTTATCAATAAAAAAAAAAACATTTTAAAACTAACGTATCAAAGCACACCAGATTGGCACACAAGTCCGGTGCCCGGAGTCCCTCCAGGGGAGCTCCCGGTCTTGGCTGATCTTCTGCCCGGAGGCTCTCCTCAAGCACTCCCGGTCTTAGATGAGCCGCGATTTAACAGAAACAAAAGGGTTCTTTACTTAACAGTCGCGGGAGAAGTCCATGCATAGTCCCTGCATTCTTCTATTCCCGGGTTCAGTTCTTGTAACGTAGCTTTAACCATAAACACTCACCGGCTTCCAACAGTACCAGCTTTCGACAACAAACAGATGTTTTTCTTCCGGATGATTAACCCTCACGCTGGGTGGTATGCACGCAGCCATTCAGCCCGCTGGGCCCTCACATGGTCGGAGAGGGACTGTCCAGGTAAGCGGGGTAGCCTACGAAACGGCTCATAACCCGGTGGCTCCGGTACTTCCTTCTCCGGTTCAGGCCCTTCAGCCTCCTGCGGGGGTGAGGGGGTAGCTGGACGGGACCGCAGTGGGCTGCCGACAACAACTACCGGGTGCGACACCATACTCTGATGTATCACCAGTAATGCCGATGCTTCTCTTGGCTTGTCTCCAGTCGTAGGTTCGGCGGCCGCTTTTGGCGCGACCGTCGGGGTACTCTTCAGCCCACAGGCTTCAGCGAGCGCTTGCTTATGCTGAGCGCGCCACGCTCTTTTCTCCATTCTGCTTGGTCCAGGTATTGGAGTTTGCTTCTTCTTCCACTGCCGGGGTTGCAATCGCGCCGGGTAAGGTGGAGGTGGTTCTTCTTTTCCCGCTTCTGCCCATACTCTGCCCCCGGCCTCACCCACCAGGTCGGCACAGCGTTTGCGACGCCTCTTCTTTCTTGCGGCGCCGCCCACGTCTCTAGACCTCTGCAGTATCTCGAGGAAAGCACCTCCCCTCTTTGGGCGGTGCACTCCGGGCTTCTTCCTTACAGGCCAGCCCAGCGCTTTTCGTTTGGCGCCCACTTTTCGCGCCTTCACTAAATCCATGAGGACGGCCGCCATCTTGCCGCCATCTTGCGGCCTGTTCAGTACATCAGGCACCACTTGGTCTCTGCTCGGGGTTTCTCTTCTGCGGGCTTGATCCTGCCGACTACGCCAAAATGTAACGGGGGCAGGGGGCGCCTCAGGGGGTGTAGTTGAGTCCCCTCGCCTTGTGGGCCGCAGGCTGAACCCCGGCCCGACCGTTACTTGCAAAACAGGTGTGTTGTTGGGGCAGAGTGTGGATGCATGGGGCCCATTCATGACAGCGTTCTTTCTGTGCTCTCCAGCTCCTTCTTCACTTTCAGGAAAGAGACAATTGCAGGCAGCGGATAAACCAAACACCGATTTATTTAACAAAGCTTCCATCTTTCTGTTTGCAGCAGGCTTACTTTAGTACGTTACAAGTTACAAGTCCTTTTCTACGAAAACGGTTTCCTTCTTTACGAGCACTTTCCTTTGCCTGCAGGGGCCAATTGTTATCCCCCTAGCAGTGGTACTGCTATCCCGATTTTAGTCCAGCCCTTTCCCAGGGATTTGTATTGAACTAGGGGACGGCTCCAGTACTCACTACCGGCTCCGGATTAGCTCCAACTTCTCCGCTCCACTGCCACAGCACCCACTCCTGCACTCTGCCCCGGCACTTCTCCTCAGCTCTCTCCCATGTTACATCTCACTGCACACACTGCCCTGCATTCAGAGCCCAACCCCCCTTCTCTTCCCTCCTAGGCTGCCCTGCCCCTTCCTTCCCTGTCACTGTTACCAGGGGAACCACTCACTACACTGGCACCTAGTGGGGGGGGAGAACCGTACATAACACACAACATTGTACAATGTGCCACCATACTCCTGTGGCGTCTTCAGGGGGGGAAAAAACGTCTTCTCCACACTAGGGGTCCGTCCACCCCTTACATGTGTACAATGGCCTGTGCCCTCCTCCTTACCAGGGAACGGGGTCCCACACCTCTGGCTGAGGTGCAGTACCTCTGTGGCGACTGGACCCTCAGGGGCGCCACAAGAGACCTGGGGGACTTTATAAAGAAGAGTCCAAAAGTCCAGGTAGTAAGAAACTTAATGATGGTTATAGGAAGCGATTGATTGCAGCATTTATTCCAAAAGGCGTGTTAAATTGAGGATGCCAACAATTCTGTCCCGCCCAATTATGTGTGAAAATATGTCCAATTTGCCTTTTTTCCTCTGATTTTTTTTGTATTGTTCCAAATAAAGAAAGGATATAATAGCAAATAGGAAAGGAAATAAACGTATGTATAACAAACCATGTGTAATTGCTATAATTTTCTGGGCTAAATACTTCATTTTCTAGAACAATTTGAAGGGTACCAACACCTTCTGCCATGACTGTAGCAATACATGTGTGTATATTCATATAAACATATCCTCACATAAATCACACATCGGATCTCAATGAACAATAAAAGATTCTAGCTGAAAGTCTTAACTATTTAAATTGTGTCATTTGTTATCAGCAATCTATGTAAACTAGTATCATCAACTAATTGAGGCAATCACAGATAGATTGCATGAATTTCATCATTACAACTCATACACTGTGTGCAGAATTATTAGGCAAATGAGTATTTGATCACATGATACTTTTTATACATATTGTCCTACTCCAAGCTGTATAGGCTGAGAGCCAACTACCAATTAAGTAAATCAGGTGATGTGCATCTCTGTAATGAGGAGGGGTGCGGTGTAGTGATGAGCGAGTACTAAAAAGCTCGGGTGCTCGAAGCTCGGGCCGAGCCTCCCAAGATACTCGTGTACTCGGGCCGAGCAACGAGCCCAATGTTATCCTATGGGAGACCCGAGTATTTTTGTGAAATGACCCCCCGGCAGCATGGAGAAACCCTAAAAATGTCACAAAAGTCTCAGAAGAGTGCTCAAATGACATGGCAACAGCATGGGGAAGACCCCTTGAAGCATTTATCACTGAAAAGTCACAGCTGTGAACAATTTTGTCCGCGTTTTACGCCATTTTTACGGACTCACCAGAAAACCTTCCAAAATGACCCCAAAATGATTTTTCATGGCGGAAATGTTAAGGGCACATACCCAATAGTGAGATAGAGCTGGTGTATGTTACTTTTTGAGATTAATACATGAAAGATTTTACGTGAAAACATTGTGTGGCACTCCGATGTCCCTGAGAAGAGACGTACATGAAGGCCTCTTGAGTCTAATGTGCCCATTTTGAGGAAGTGAGTCTTTGTAGTATTTTCCTTTGCCAGGGCAGTCCAAAATTGTGAGGTTCACCAATGCCCCTGCATACAGACGTGCATGAGGGCCTGTAAACCTGAAGTGCCCATTGTAAGGAAGTGGGTCTATTGTAGTATAGCCCTTAGGCAGGGCAGCCAAAAATTGGGAGGCTCCACGTTGTCCCTGGGTAGAGACGTGTATGAGGGCCTCAAAACATTAAGTGTCCATTGTCAGGAAGTGGGTGTATTATAGTATAGCCCTTAGGCAGGGCAGCCAAAAATTGGGAGGCTCCACATTGTCCCTGGATAGAGACGTGCATGATGGCCTGTAAACCTGAAGTGCCCATTGTAAGGAAGTGGGTCTATTGTAGTATAGCCCTTAGGCAGGGCAGCCAAAAATTGGGAGGCTCCACATTGTCCCTGGATAGAGACGTGCATGATGGCCTGTAAACCTGAAGTGCCCATTGTAAGGAAGTGGGTCTATTTTAGTATAGCCCTTTGCCAGGGCAGCCAAAAATTGGGAGGCTCCACGTTGTCCCTGGATAGAGACGTGCATGATGGCCTGTAAACCTGAAGTGCCCATTGTAAGGAAGTGGGTCTATTGTAGTATAGCCCTTAGGCTGGGCAGCCAAAAATTGGGAGGCTCCACATTGTCCCTGGATAGAGACGTGCATGATGGCCTGTAAACCTGAAGTGCCCATTGTCAGGAAGTGGGTGTATTATAGTATAGCCCTTAGGCAGGGCAGCCAAAAATTGGGAGGCTCCACATTGTCCCTGGATAGAGACGTGCATGATGGCCTGTAAACCTGAAGTGCCCATTGTAAGGAAGTGGGTCTATTGTAGTATAGCCCTTAGGCAGGGCAGCCAAAAATTGGGAGGCTCCACATTGTCCCTGGATAGAGACGTGCATGATGGCCTGTAAACCTGAAGTGCCCATTGTAAGGAAGTGGGTCTATTGTAGTATAGCCCTTAGGCAGGGCAGCCAAAAATTGGGAGGCTCCACATTGTCCCTGGATAGAGACGTGCATGATGGCCTGTAAACCTGAAGTGCCCATTGTAAGGAAGTGGGTCTATTGTAGTATAGCCCTTAGGCAGGGCAGCCAAAAATTGGGAGGCTCCACATTGTCCCTGGATAGAGACGTGCATGATGGCCTGTAAACCTGAAGTGCCCATTGTAAGGAAGTGGGTCTATTTTAGTATAGCCCTTTGCCAGGGCAGCCAAAAATTGGGAGGCTCCACGTTGTCCCTGGATAGAGACGTGCATGATGGCCTGTAAACCTGAAGTGCCCATTGTAAGGAAGTGGGTCTATTGTAGTATAGCCCTTAGGCAGGGCAGCCAAAAATTGGGAGGCTCCACGTTGTCCCTGGGTAGAGACGTGCATGAGGGCCTCAAAACATTAAGTGTCCATTGTCAGGAAGTGGGTGTATTATAGTATAGCCCTTAGGCAGGGCAGCCAAAAATTGGGAGGCTCCACGTTGTCCCTGGGTAGAGACGTGCATGAGGGCCTCAAAACATTGTTCCCATTGCAAAGGAGCGGGTCTCCTGTCGTTGTAATGTCCATTCTGCAAAGAATGGGCGAAAAAATTTACCACTGGGGGTATACCTGAAACAAAGGCCTAAGTATTGCAATTTGTAACGGTCATCATCATGGTGGCGCATGAGGAGAAGGAGGAGCAGTCCAGCGATTATCCAAAGTCCAGAAGTGTGTACCCATGGGTGAGTGGAGGTACATGGCAAACTTTAAATTCCGCTCTCATTTGCTGGTGGTGTGGTGAAGTCTGGCCCAATCCAACCCTTGTTCATCTTGATCAGAGTCAGCCTGTCAGCATTTTCAGTTGACAGGCGGGTGCGTTTATCTGTAATGATTCCACCTGCGGCACTAAAAAGACGCTCTGACAAAACGCTAGCAGCAGGGCAGGCCAGGACTTCCAAGGCGTAGAGAGCCAATTCATGCCACGTGTCCAGCTTGGATACCCAATAATTGTAAGGCACAGAGGAATGTCGGAGTACAGTTGTTCGATCTGCAAGGTACTCCTTCAGCATCTGGGCAAACTTAGGATTTCTTGTGGCACTACCCCGCACCTCAGGGGCTGTGGTACGTGAGGGGCTGAGAAAACTGTCCCACATCTTAAAGACTGTTCCCCTACCTCTGGCGGATTGGACTTGTGCCTCTCTCGGCTGTACGCCTCGGTTGTCCACTGATTCCTGACCTATGCCGCTAGCGCTTTGTGAGGGGAATGCTTTGCCTACTTCCGTGACTATGGCCTTCCGGAACTGCTGCATTTTGGTTGACCTCTCCTCCACGGGAATAAGAGACAAAAAGTTCTCCTTGTAGCGTGGGTCTAACAGTGTTACCAACCAGTAATGATTGTCGGCCAAGATGTTCTTAACGCGAGGGTCACGAGACAGGCAGCTTACCATAAAGTCAGCCATGTGCGCCAGACTCTTAACAGCCAGGACTTCAGTAGCCTGACCAACAAGATGACTGAACATGCTGTCCTCCTCCTCCTCCTCCTCCTCCTCCTCATCTACCCTGTCCTCTGGCCAGCCACGCTGAACCGAGGATATGACTGGTGTGCATGTCATATCCTCAATTTGGCCGGAGAGTTGCTCCATGTCTTCATCCTCCTCCTCGTCATAGTCCTCCACTGCACGTTGTGATGAGACGAGGCTGGGCTGTGTGTTATCACCCACACCCACTACTGTTTCTTGCTGCAACTCATCGCGCTCCGCCTGCAATGCATCATGTTTGTTTTTCAGCAGAGACCGTTTTAGAAGGCAGAGTAGCGGTATGGTGACGCTAATAATGGCGTCATCACCACTCACCATCTTGGTGGAGTCCTCAAAGTTTTGGAGGATGGTACATAGGTCTGACATCCATCTCCACTCCTCAGGTGTTATGTGTGGAGTTTGACCCATTTCCCGACGGCTTAGGTGATGCAGGTACTCAACAACTGCCCTCTTCTGCTCACATATCCTGACCAACATGTGCAGAGTTGAATTCCAACGCGTGGGGACATCACACACCAGTCTGTGAGCCGGAAGATGCAAACTGCGCTGAAAGCCGGCAAGGCCGGCTGAAGCAGTAGGTGACTTTCGAAAATGTGCAGACAGGCGGCGAACTTTTACCAGCAGATCAGACAGCTCTGGGTATGACTTTAGAAACCGCTGAACCACGAGGTTGAGCACATGGGCCACGCATGGAACATGTGTCAGCTGGCCTCGCCTCAAAGCCGCCACCAGGTTCCGGCCATTGTCACACACGACCTTTCCTGGCTTTAGGTTCAGAGGTGTGAGCCAGTGATCTGCCTGCTGTTTCAGAGCTGTCCACAGCTCTTCTGCATTGTGGGGTTTGTCACCTATGCAGATTAGCTTCAGCACAGCCTGTTGCCGCTTCGCCGAGGCAGTGCTGCAGTGCTTCCAGCTTGTGACTGGTGTGGAGGGTACAGTGGATGAGGATGCGCAGGAGGAGGAGGAGGCTGAAGAGCATGACATTCCGGAGCTGTAGAGTGTGGGTGAAACACTGACTGAGGTAGGGCCTGCAAACCTTGGTGTGGGAAGGACGTGTTCCGTCCCTCGCTCAGACTGGGTCCCAGCTTCCACAATATTAACCCAGTGTGCCGTCAACGAGATGTAGCGGCCTTGCCCACAAGCACTTGTCCACGTGTCTGTGGTTAGGTGGACCTTGGGTGAAACAGCGTTGTTCAGGGCACGTGTGATGTTTTGTGACACGTGGTTATGCAACGCGGGGACGGCACACCGGGAGAAATAGTGGCGGCTGGGGACCGAGTAACGTGGGACAGCTGCCGCCATCAGGTCACGGAATGCTTCTGTCTCCACCAGCCTAAAAGGCAACATTTCCAGCGCAAGCAGTCGCGAAATGTTAGCATTTAGAACTGTGGCATGTGGGGTGTTGGCAGTGTATTTGCGCCTGCGTTCAAAGGTTTGCTGAATGGATAACTGAACGCTGCGCTGGGACAAGGACGTGCTTGATGATGGTGTTCTTTCTGCGTAGGCAACTGCAGGTGCAGGAGTGGAGGAGGCTTGTTCGCAGGTAGCATGGACAGGGGATTGGCTCGCATGCACAACCAGCGAAGACGTAGCAGTGACATCAGCAAGCACTGCTCCTCGACTCTGTTGTACTTCCCACAAATTCGGGTGCTTGGCTGACATGTGCCTGATCATGCTGGTGGTGGTCAGGCTGCTAGTTTTGGTACCCCTGCTGATGCTGGCACGGCAGGTGTTGCAAATTGCCTTTTTTGAATCATCTGGATCCAACTTAAAAAACTGCCAGACTCGGGAAGACCTAACATTTGTACAGGCACCTTGTGTCGTCGTGTTGTTCCGGGGAACGGTTGCCTGACTTCTGCCTGGCGCCACCACCCTGCTTCTTACTGCCTGTTGGGATGCTACGCCTCCCTCCCCCTGTGCACTGCTGTCCTCGCTCTGCATATCCTCCTGCCAGGTTGGGTCAGTTACTGGATCATCCACCACGTCGTCTTCCTCTTCCGCACCCTGCTCCTCCTCCTGACTTCCTGACAATTGTGTCTCATCATCGTCCACCACTTGTTGAGACACGTTGCCAACTTCGTGAGAACGTGGCTGCTCAAATATTTGGCCATCTGTACAGACGATCTCCTCATGACCCACTTCAATATGAGCTGGCGAGAGGCCAGAATGTGTGAATGTAAACGTGAACAGCTCTTCCGAGTGTCCAAGTGTGGGATCATTAATGTCCGAGGAGGACGTGTACTCAGCCTGGTGGTAGGAAGGAGGATCAGGTTCAGAAATGTGCGGTGCAGTATCACGGCTACTGACACTTGACCGTGTGGAAGACAGAGTGTTTGTGGTGGTGCCAATCTGACTGGAAGCATTATCTGCTATCCAACTAACAACCTGTTGACACTGGTCTTGGTTCAAGAGCGGTGTACTGCTGCAATCCCCAAGAATTTGGGACAGGACGTGCGAGCGACTAGATGTGGCCCTTTGTTGTGGCGAAATTAGAGCTTGCCCACGACCTCGGCCTCTGCCTGCACCACCATCACGTCCACTTCCTTGTTCCTTGCCAATGCCCTTGCGCATTTTGCAATGCTGTGCACTGCTGACGTGTATATTCACTACTTGTGCGTTATATCAAAGTTTGTGGAAATTGCACACAAGTGCACCTGTACGCTGCCACCAACAGGCACACACGTGCGGTTTTAAAAACCAAGCACGGACGCAATAAGAACCTAACAGGTTTTTTTGGGGAGCGACAATTACAGACAAGTCAGACACTATCTGGACTGTTTTACACTGTGTACACCAGCCCCAGATATGATGAAGGCTGGTATACGGTCACCACTACCCTGCCTGCCTGCCTGCCTGTATACTGGTACAATAGTCCTGACAAGGACTCTTCTGGTCACTAGCCTGTATTCAGACCTGGCTATACCCTGCCTGTATATAGCAACAATAGTCCTGAGAAGGACTCTGCTACTGTACTCCGACCTGGCTATACCCTGCCTGCCTGTATACAACTAGAATAGTCCTGAGAAGGACTTTTGGTCACACTGTTTGCAGCCCTGCAACTGAAAAAGCTATAAAGGGCCGCAAAGCTTTCCCTGAATCAGTGACACTCTCCCTGCACTGACTGTCTGGATAGCTGTGAGCAGAGCACAGCGCGCCGGCCGGTATAAAGGCTCGGTCACGCTGTGCAGGCCGGCCAATCACTGCAATTCCACAACTAACAGGGCTGTGGCATTGCAGTGGTCTGCCAGCCAATCCCTGCATGAGGGCTGGCTCTCAAAAGAGCGCCAACATGCAGAAATGAAGACCACGAGTACAGCACGAGTATCGCGAGATTACTCGGTCCCCGCCGAGCAGCCCGAGTACAGCGATACTCGTGCGAGTACCGAGTAGTTACAAGCATGCTCGCTCATCACTAGTGCGGTGTAATGACATCAACACCCTATATAAGGTGTGCGTAATTATTATTAGGCAACTTCCTTTCCTTTGGCAAAATGGCTCAGAAGAGAGATTTGACGGGCTCTGAAAAGTCCAAAATTGTGAGATGTGTTGCAGAGGGATGCAGCAGTCTTGAAATTGCCAAACTTTTGAAGCATGATCACCGAACAATCAAGCGTTTCATGGCAAATAGCCAACAGGGTCGCAAGAAGCGTGTTGAGTAAAAAAGGCGCAATAACTGCCCACGAATTGAGGAAAATCAAGCATGAAGCTGCCAAGATGCCATTTGCCACCAGTTTGGCCACATTTCAGAGCTGCAACGTTACTGGAGTATCAAAAAGCACAAGGGGCTACATACTCAGGGACATGGCCAAGGTAAGGAAGGCTGAAAAACCACCACCTTTGAACAAGAAACATAAGATAAAACGTCAAGACTGGGCCAAGAAATATCTTAAGACTGATTTTTCAAAAGTTTTATGGACTGATAAAATTAGACTGACTCTTGATGGGCCAGATGGATGGGCCAGAGACTGGATCAGTAAAGGGCAGAGAGCTCCACTCCGACTCAGACGCCAGCAAGGTGGAGGTGGGGACTGGTATGGGCTGGTATCATCAAAGATTAACTTGTGGGACCTTTTCTGGTTGCGGATGGAGTGAAGCTCAACTCCCAGACCTACTGCCAGTTTCTGGAAGACAACTTCTTCAAGCAGTGGTACAGGAAGAAGTTGGTATCGTTCAAGAAAAACATGATTTTCATGCAGGACGATGCTCCATCACATGCATCCAACTACTCCACAGCGTGGCTGGCCAGTAAAGGTCTAAAAGATGAAAAAATAATGACATGGCCCCCTTGTTCACCTGATCTGAACCCCATAGAAAACCTGTGGGCCCTCATAAAATGTAAGATCTACAGGGAGGGAAAACAGTACACCCCTCGGAACAGTGTCTGGAGGCTGTGGTGGCTGCTGCACGCAATGTTGATTGTAAACAGATCAAGCAACTGACAGAATCTATGGATGGTCGGCTGCTGAGTGTCATCAGAAAGAAAGGTGGCTATATTGGTCACTAATTTGTTTGGGTTTTGTTTTTGCATGTCAGAAATGTTTATTTCTAAATTTTGTGCAGTTATATTGGTTTACCTGGTGAAAATAAATATGTGAGCTGGAAATATATTTAATTTTTATTAAGTTGCCTAATAATTCTGCACAGTAATAGTTACCTGCACAAACAGATATCCTCTTAAGATAGCCAAATCTAAAAAAAAACCCACTCCAACTTCCAAAAATATTAAGCTTTGATATTTATGAGTCTTTTGGGTTGATTGAAAACATAGTTGTTGATCAATAATAAAAAAAATCCTCTAAAATACAACTTGCCTAATTCTGCACACAGTGTAGTATTACTTAGTAGTGTATATAGCCCCCACTTGCTCCTGATGAGATGACGAATGGCATTGGTATAACTAGAGTTCGAGGGGCCCTGGTTTAAAATTTGGACCTGTTGGTCAGTTGTATGGGTACCTGGGACATTCTAAATCCTAAAAAGACATTAGAGTTGCCCTCCCTCCCATTATGTAGTAATGATCACCATCCTGTTCTAATATATCCCATCCTGGGCTCATTCCTGATAAATATGTCTCACATACTGGTATATATGTCCACCATCCTGGTAAATGTTCCCAATCCTGGTAAATGTATCCCCTATCCTGATATATATGTCCCCCATTCTGTTAATCTGACCCCTATTCTGGTATACATGCCACCATCCTGATAAATATGTCCCACATCCTGTTATATATATTCTCACCTTGGTAAAAATGTCCCCCATCCTGGTATATATGTCCCAATCCTAGGCCCCATCCTGTTATATATGTTCCCATCCTGGTATTTATATCCCTATTTTGGTAAATATGTTCCCATCTTGGTATATATGTCCTTATCTTGGGTCCCATCCTGGTATATATGTCCATATCCTGGCCTACATGTCCGTATCTGGGGTTGCTTCCTGGTATATATGTCCCCATCCTAGGCCCATTCCTGGTATATATGTCCACATCTTGGTATATATTTCTTTATTCTAAGCCATTTCCTGGTAGATAAGCCCACATTCTGGATTCTTATCTTATCACATGTTCTTATCCTAGGCGCCTTGCTGGTAAATATGGCCCCATCCTGGTATACATGTCTCCATTCTAGTATATATGTCCCAATCTTGGTATATATGTCCCCATCCTGGGCCCCTCCTGGTATATATGTCTACATCCTGGTATATTATATATGCAGTTGTGAGGCCAGTTGGATGTACTGCCAAATTCTCTGAAACGTCTTTGGATACAGTTTATGGTAGAGAAATGAACATTCAATTCACGGGCAACAGCTCTAGTGGCCATTCCTGCAGTCAGCATGGCAATTGTATGCTTCCTCAAAACATGCGACATCTGTGGCATTGTGCTGTGTGATAAAACTGCACATTGTAGAGTGGCGTTTTTATTGTGGCCAGGCTAAGGCACACCTCTGCAATAATCATGCTGTCTAATCAGCATCTTGATATGTCACACCTGTGAGGTGCATGGATTATCTTTGCAAAGGAGAAGAGATCACTAACACATATTTAGGAAAGAGTTTGCACCAAAAGAGACAAAGTGGGTTTTTGTGTCCATAGAAAAAGTCTTAGATCCTTGAGTTTAGCTAATCAAAAATACAACAAAAACAAAAGTGTTGTGTTTATGTGGCACCCCTGAGGCTCAGTCGCCACAGGGTATTGCATCTGACTTAAGGTGCAATACTCATGCCGGGTAACACACAGTTTTTACATCAGAATAGTCTGAGACTCAGAATAACACATTCGCTGTGAAGAGTGCTTAAGAGCTTCCACAGTTAGCACCGGGCAGACTGGAAGGAGCAGGATATGACCAGTGGAACTGTGGGACACAGGAGCAACTGGGTATCTGGAGGTAGAGTTCAATAGTTACCTCAGCACCGATGCAGTTCAGGGTGCAGAGCCCTAGGATGGCATACACTCCACGTTGCGCCACCAGATTCTGCAGGACAGAGCGATTTCAAGTCTCTGGCCACCAAAGATCCCAGGGCACAGCAGCACAAAGAGTCCGGAGTTAGGACCACGGTCGGGCCCACATTTGAGTCACGCTGCCTGCGAACAGGACAGGAACGTTAACACCGTTCAGGGGTCCCCAAGCACTTCAGGTCATGGGGATCCACACAGAAAGCGCAAGGAAGGAAGGTCTCACACTCCACAACACCGGTGGTGGCTTCTGAGGTACGCGGGATCGGCTGGGGCCCATCACGGCGGAAACCGGCACTCCAAGGGTGACAACTGAACTGTGAGTAAAAGATCTGGAACCGCAACTACTGTGTCAACCCTTCATTGCCGGCGCCCCGCACTTCGGCGCCCATGGCCACAACTACCTCCATCATCCTCCCTGGGGCCTAGCTTGACCTGCGGGAAGCTGAACTATCCTAGCTGCGACACCATCCGCCCCAGAAGACAGCGACCGCTTATCCCTGGCTGCATACCGCAGGTGGCGTCACGAGACAACTACTACTCCCAACATGTCCAATCCCTATAAATCCTCATCCCATCCTTCATTTCCCCTTTTGGTGTACACCTTGGGACCACGAAGCCAGGCAGGGCTACCCGTGACATCCCAGACCTGACATCACCGGCCCGGCGACGACTATTTCAACCCCTGCCCCGTGGGTGCTACATTTATATTTTTGTTCAGTGTATCATACTTTATGTGAGGCCATCCTACTATATATACAGAGCTGTGTGGGACCATCATACTGTTTATCAGTGTTTATCCTGTACTGTGACATCACTGTTTCATTCATGTGCTGTGACATCAGTGTTTATGATATCTGACCTGTGACATCAATGTTTTTTTAAACCCCGTACGATGACTACAATGTGTTTGTAATCCTTGTACTGTAATTTCATTTTTTGAATAATCCCCTTATTGTGACATTGCTGTATTTATTATCCCTGTACTGGGACATTATTGTATGTTTAATCCTTGTATTGTGACTTTATCCTGACATCACTGTGTCGATAATCTCTGTGCTGTGACTTCACTTTATGTATTACACAAATAGCGCCACACTGTGTTTATTATCCCAATATTGTGATATTTCTGTTTATTTCCTCCATACTTTGTTTTTTGTGTCTTTAGTTTAGGCTACCACACATTAAATTAAATTGGCCAATGCTGTTGTTTTCGGGTCTTTGACTCTCAAGGAAGGGAGTGATCAGGTATGTTAAATTGCTGAAAAGAGGTGTCTGGCTGCAATCTCCTACTTTCCTTCCCTGCTTACTCGTTACAGGGCCGCGGGTCGTTTCTGGGACGCTGCGGTGGCAAGGCCCGGCTCCGTGTCCCCAGCGGTGTCAGAACAGGTAGGGATGATGATGGGCATGGTAGTTCGTGACACCACCTGTGGTATGCGGCAAGTTAGGTGCCGCCGCTGCTGTATGGGGACCTCTGGGGCAGATGGAGACTCAGCTTGGTTGGTATAGCTCTCCACAGGCAGAGCTGGGCCCAAGGGCGGACGGGAGTAGTAGTTGGTGATTGATGGAGGGACTTAACGTTGGAGTGCAGGACTGAGGACGCCGGTAATAACTGGACAACACAAGGGCCGTAGTTTCCTTTACCTCTTACTTGGTAGTTGATGGTACAGGCCAGGGAGACTGGTCCAGCAGGTAACGGAGGTCCAGTCAGCCTGGAAGCAATTGAGGGGATCCACCTAGATAGGTGGGTTTGTAGGCCTTCCTGCTTGTGCTGTAATGTGTGGGTTCCTGCGGCTTGAAGCTACTCTGAGACGCTCTTCCTTATGTTGGTTCTGGTTCTCACCCGTATGGCAGGCAACGTGAGTCCTTTACCGGCTCCTGGCTCTAGTATGCTGCTGTGCTCCAGGCACTCTGTGGGCCAGAAGACCTGTAATCTCCTGCCCTTCGGATTCTGCTGGTGGGACTTTAGTACCCATGCAACTTAGGGCCCTGTTGCCCTGTTCTCTGTGCTCGGTCCGCAGGGAGCTATGGTGCAGCTCTCTTCTCAGACACAGTCTTCTCTCCACTCCTGACTTGTTCTGATCTGTTCGTTTCACTTTTGTGTTTGAGTGTGTTCCTAACTCCTCCTCCAGGCCAGAATGCATAGGAAAGCTCCCCTCAAATTGGGTTCTTGAGCTCCCCCTTCTGGTCTGGAGATGGAGGTATTGAGTGCTAGTGTACCTAGCATGGGAGACCCCCCTCTTGCTTCCAGGCATAGCATCACCCATTGTGAGGAGGGCAGTGTTACTGTGGCAACCGGACCACTGGGGTGCAATATATGTTTAACGCCCCTGAAGCCGTCAGGAGCTACAAGGTACTGCCTCCTGTCAAAGATGCAGGGCCTACCCCCAGGGACGCAGAAGACCAGTGCCGGTAACACCAAAACACATATACTGTATAATCCATGTTTTTCCCTTCCCAAAGACTGGTGACAGACTAGAGTTGGACCCAATGGATGGCCACCTAGGGGTAGAGCCGATCCAGTCCTCTAGACAACAACCAGGGAGGCGGGGCCAGACAGTCAGTAAGTGGAAGTGAAAGGAGATGGATGTAACCGTACTGATGGGAGTGTGTAACAGTGACCTGATAGGCGCAGGCGTGTGGTTGACGAAGGAGTATGGTGGAGTACTCTCGGAACCATAGCACCGACAGAGTACAGAGCCCTAGGTCAGGCAAACTCTCCAGGCAGACCTGATAAAATTTGCACAGTGAGAGGACCATCCAGGACCTCACTAACCGTAAAGATAATAAGGATGACAGCGCTCCTCCGGGTGAAAAAACATGCAATTCTTTATTCCATCAGTTGTATAACAGCAACATTTCTACCTGGTGGTCTTTGTCAAGTATGTCACTGACCGTAAAGTCCTGGGGCACCAGCAGTGATTGGAGAACCAGGGATCGGAACAGAACACCGACCCTCCAGGGTTCAAACTGCCCGCCATACGGACTAAAGACTGAAAGACTACCAGGAGGGGACCCCCCGACGCTCCAAGGCACGGGGACCCACAAACCAGAGACAGGTTCAGGAGAAAGAAGATAGCAGGTTATTAGACCGGCACTGGGACTAAGGGGACCAGTGGTGAGGACCAGCCTTCTTCGGGTTGCCAGTCATAACAACGCTGTGATTAAAGAAACCAGTTACACTGCAATCCCTTGTGTGGTCTACCTTCTTTCCGCGCCTAACTCCATCACCTACCTCCTAGGGCCAGGCCTTACTTGTGGAGGGCCCAACATCCAAAATCCAGGCTGCCATTAACAGCAGCCCCAGCGGTGAGAGACTGTGCAGCGGCGGCTCCATCTACCTAGCCGCAACCCGCAAGTGGCGTCACGACAAAACTTTTATCACTATTCCCCTGTATATAACCCCTTTCAAGCGTCCCCCAAGGTCACGGAACCGGGCAGCGGCCACCCAGTGAACTTGCCCCGTAAATATTGGGCCCGGGACCGAGTACCCCATACCCCTGGGGCGGTTCATATGCACAATCAGTTGACTGGACATGAGCGTGCATTTATATTGGGGGCTTTAACTGAGTGTTTAGCCAACAAACATGGACATGTTCTATCCGATGTTTTATTGGATACCACTCGGTCCAATGATATACTATGGGGCAGTGTATATCTGTTCTTTTTTTTGTTCATGTTCATTCGCTGCATGCTGCGAGTGGCAGCGCATGTCGGATGGTGCACACTTATCCAAGTCTATGGGTGCGTGGAAATAATCGGACTGGATTTGCTTTTGGATTTGAAGAGGAAAAACACGTGGCCATAGGAAGAACTTACTATCTTTGGTCAGGTTCAAACCATGGACCCCAATGCTTCTAGGCAACAGTACTTGTCACACTAGGTACGGGGAAGTACCAAGTGAATGGCAAAAGTGAAGGTAAGAAAAACTCTGTATCTAGGGAAGGGGAAGATGGTGACCTCTGACCAAATCTACCACTGGTCCCTGGGGTCCCTCACCACCCTAAATAGGTTCTACACGTATGTGCCGAACCGGATACGATCCTAGGTTTCCCTAGTGCAGAGCTCTTTGTAGAGAACAGATGCGAAGAGCTCTTCGTCAACCTCAATAACCACTATAGAAGACACAAGGAGGATACACAGGGGAAAAGCATGAACAACTTATCCACAGATAACTAAGTTAGAAGTTTTGCCAAGTTCTCAGCAATGATACCACAGTGCACCTGCCTGCAACCAGGGCTTGAATTAACTGAAAATATCACCAGCACCAGTTGAAGGAAGGAAGGGGTATTTAAGCACCAAAATAATACTGATGATCAGCAGCTGGGTGGAAGGCGAGTTCCTGCTAGGTCCAAAAGGGGGAAAGATGAATCCTGGAGGAAAACTGCCTAAACCAATGAATACTGACCAATGGAACATTAGAAAGTCAGGAAGCATTCTGCACAGCCAAATGCTGTATCCTTCTATTGCCAGAAACAATATGACTGTCTATCACCCATGTCTTGGAAAATGTTCAAGAATTCAAAGGTTTCTCTGATTTTAAAGCTGTTTTTAAACTGGACATAATCACAAACGTTCTGTTCCTCCAAAAATGCCCTTTTGGTAACTTTATTTGCGGCACAAAAATGATAGTCATATATCAGCCTTGCTAGCTGCAAGTATCTGTCTACACAATGACCAACTCTACTTATCTGCAAACATGTTTGTGTGCAAAACATCACAACCCATGGTATAATTATCATGGCAGGTTAAGGTACCACACCTAACTTATTAATATTACGGCAGTAGCAGATAAAACTAAATAGAGAGTAAATGGATGGAAAGAATTTAACTTTTTTGGGTGTTGTGAAAGCCATTAAAGGGATTATCTCATTTTCAATCTTTAGTAGCGCACCACTCCACAGCCTTCTGGTTTCTTTCTTGCCGGAAGGTGGGTGCGCTCCTAATGATTGACAGTTCTCTGACAGCCTGAACTATGCGCTCTCCGAAGGTCCATTGAAGCTGGCTGGATCCAGTGATTTGCCAACATTCCGCAGAGCTCGAAAGTTCTATAGGAATGTTTGCCAACTCCAGTCTTCAAGAGCCACCAGCAGATCATGTCTTCAGGATTTCCTTAGTATTGCCCAGGTCATAATTCCAGGGAAATCCTGAACACATACTGTTGTTGGTTTGGTTTATATCCTTTTCCCCGGCAGCAATGACTGGCCCGTAAGACGTCCTGACCCAGCTAGCAACCTTCAAAATGAAAAAACGACCCAAGAAGGCCTACACTCAAGCCACTCACCAAGCCAAGCAGTAACCTGATGAGGACAAGAACCATTAAACAGCATCCTGCAGATCTCTTTGTTTTCTCTTATTTCCTACTCATATTGCAAGGCCCATTAAAGGGAATTAGTGATGGGCAAGCGTGCTTGGCATTGTTTGGTACTCAATCGAGCACCGGCGTGCTCGGGTACTTACTGAGCTCAGCCGAGTATCGCGGGTACTCGGATTTTTCATCCGTGAAACAAGGAACACAACACCCAGGCTTGCTTCAATGCATGATGTGTGAGTCCTGTATAACCCCATCCACACCACTGATTGGCAGCTTTCTAGGTACACTGTGCATAGGCAGAAAGTTGCTAATCAATGGTGGGTGTTCAGTTATACAGAGCTCATGAATATGAAGGACTACTTGCCAGCAGGTTTACTAGTCCTCTAGTGATAAACTCCTGCGGATATATCAGTGATTTTATAAAAACTACAGCAAGCAGCCCAAAAAGTGACATACCGCTTGAATCAGGGTCTATGCCCCTACATTTCGGATTATGCAGCAAAAACCTGGTGGCAGATTCCCTTTAAAGGGTAAAATAATGACTTATAAGGAAGCTATACCAATAGAGGGCACTAAAGAGACACCTTTCTTTCACCTAGGGGAGAGCTAATTTGCATATTCTTTTCCTAAGGATGCACTGACTGACTACACCAGCTGGAGGTTTCCATAAGTATAGAGTCTTCCACTGCCAAGATCAATTTGCATTTTAAAGATTCCTCAACAGGACATAATTTGAGGATATCCCACTGAAAGAAAACCAGTGGCAATTCCCATAGATCATAACTTTGAAAAGGTAAGGAAGTTCTTAATACATAACCAGTCAGGCAGGTTTCACATGCCCAACATTCATGGTCTGAGTACGGACCACGTTGTACAGAATGGCTACAGGTCTGTCCTGAATTCAACACCAGCTTCATATAATACTTCTAAGGCTGCTGAGTTTGAGTCAAGTAACCCACAGCTGGTCAGGATAATAATGGACTGTGAATGTTGGATATGTGAAACCAACTGTCACAGGATAGCTGGGAATCAGGGCCCCTAAGTTGCCCCTCAAGCTAAGCGGCTCTATGCTATCCCTAACCTCATGGATACGCCTGAAGGTGGATAGGTCAGAGTCTCCTTCTTAGCCTTGCTCTTGACCAGTCCTGATCTGATTCCCCCTCTCCCAGGGAGGCACAGGACAGGGGTGTCAAGAAACCCACAGCTAAAGATAGATGGGAAAACCAAAACTCTGTCATACAGCAAGCACACACACACATACAAATGTAAAGACAATAAGAGGTTCATTAGGAAAAACAAGAGTAGGAAGGAAGCTACAAAACAACAGGGGTAAACTCCACAACTGCACCAAGCAATACGCACAACTTTCACCAGTAAGTCTGGGACACCACATCTCACAGACCAACATAGAATAAACTATAGCTGGCATGGGTGGAAGGTTTAAACCAGCATAAATAGGAGGGGAGCAGATGCGATAGGCCTCCTTACAATATGTGTACAAAGGAGCAAAACAGATCAGCAGAGATCAACTGGTACTAGCCTGCCTATGAATCAGCACACAGCAGGTCGACACATAAGTCTACCTGTGTTGCTCCCAGACCAGACACCAGAGAAACCATCAGGCGGACTGTCAGAAGTTACAATCTGAACTGTTGTGAATGTCATTCGAGTGGGTGCTGGTGTGGAGCACTGGTGGCCAGGAATGGTAGTGCAGCTGAGTCTGTGACTCAAACAGGTGATGGAATTAATTAGGAATCCAGGAAGTCCTATTGCAGATCAGCCTAGTGTATTTGGGAGTACACTTTCTGCCTGGCGGCCGCCGGTGATTAATGTTTCCTGCTGCTTCTGAAGATGGCTGGAAGTTTTCCCTTCAGTTTCTCCCATTTATGCTGTGCCTGAATCTACTCCAGATAAGTTTACTAGTTTCTGTACTTAATTGCTGGAATTGCACTTAAGGGTGTTTTTGCTTATTCCATTTTGTTCTGTGTTTTGGTTTCTTGTTTGTGAGGATCTGTCTCTCTGTTTTTGTGAGCAGGGCAGTTAATCCTGCAAGAAAAAGAGCTTGTTCCCTGTTCATGTTTGGATTATTTGCACTTTAGAATATTATTTGTTCTGTGATTTTGTTTCTTCCCAATATATCTGCAGTTCTGTTTATTAAAGTGTCTGACACAAGAGTACCTGATATAGTGGGGGAGAGACCGTGTGGTCTCAGATCTTTTTTTCTATCAGGAGTATGGTATTTTTTGCAGTGTTTTTTGCTGGCTGCAATCAGTTATCTTTCCTGTCCTGTTGTATCTAGTAAGTCGGGCCTCTCCTTTGCTAATCTATATTTTTTATCTGTCTTGTGTTTTCTTACGTCGTTTACATGTTGGGGGCTTTCTATTTCTTTGGGGACTGCTCCGAGGCAAGTTAGGTTTCCTCATTTCTATCTTTGAGGTGTAGCAAGTTTCTCCGGCAGTGACGAGGTGTCTAGGTGTGTTAGGAACAGCCCACTGCTACTTCAAGTGTTGTCCGATAGATAGGGGATTGTGGTCAGCTTAGCTTCCAATTACTCTTGTGGTTTTGTTTTTTCCTGATGAATGGGAATTTTTGTGATCGTCCACGGTTACTAGTTCATAACTGTGAACATTGCCCAACACCGCCATGATAGTAAGGCTATGTGAGCACGTGTGCGTGTGCGTAATTCATGCAGTTACGCTGCGCTTTGTAGCGCAGCGTAACTGCATGCGTCCTGCGTCCCCTGCACAATCTATGGAGATTGTGCAGGGGCCGTGCACACGTGGCATATTAGAACGCAGCGCTTCGGCTGCTGCCCGAATCGCTGCGTTCTAAGAAGTGACATGTCACTTTTTCCGTGCGCTTTGCCGGCAGCCCCTGCTCTGTCTATGGCAGGAGCTGCAGGCAGAGCGCACGTTCTCGCCGGCACCATGCGCTTCAGAAGGCAGCTTTTCAGCTGCGCTCTGAAGCGCACCTTTTTGGTGCGGTGCAGAGCGCACACGTGCGCACATAGCCTTAGCGAACTTTGTGCACCAACCTTAGGAGGACTTAAAGACTGGAGTAAAGAATGACATCTAGAGATAATCAATCCTCTCGATCCCAGCAGCCTGGAATCCTGGCTGATCTGTTTGCTTGCCGTGATACATTTTAACAAAACATCAAGGCTGGTGCATTCTCAAAAATGTTTGAAAATTCTCTGTGAAATTTTTTCTTATCCTCAGTAAGGTCCCGTTTGCTTACAACAAGTTGAACTTTTTCATGATAAAGGACTGAAGTAAAAATCTATTACACCGTTTTCACTATATAGTGATTAAAGTGATTGTCCATATTTCTCATTGGTCAATCATAATTGACCACCTTAGCACAAGAACCCGGCAGCTCCTCTTCTAACCTGGAGCTGCAAAATACGGACTTTGGTGGATGATATCGCCAGCCTTTGCCCTCCTGATCCATTTACTGACTGACATAAAGTTTAAAGCAACAACAGGTAATAAAAATTTCAGATGCTAGACCGGCCACAAGATACCAGTGACTAGTGTCTGGATGTCTGTGTTTGTGAATGCGAGCTCTGGGGCTTGGGAAATGAGGAAGCGATAGAGTGCTCAGGGAGCTGGTGGCATGCAGCTTTTCTAAACCTGGAGGCTAATGTACTTGTCTGGGCAGGATTTTCCAGTGTCTAAAAAGGGCGATGAACACCTTTACCCAAAGGTGTCCACAAGCCTAGCAATGGTATGTGACATAAAATCTATCCCTTAGCAGCCCACATGGAACAGTATCCCTCCTACACCAAAAATACTCTTTGAAACTGATATACAAAAATACCAGAAATATGGAACGCCTATAGATGAGATGTATATGACTATCAACCTGCATGACCTGCAGAGAAATTGATAGGGCTCTATAGGAATGTTGCAATTACCTGAAGCGTGTGCACCTTAATAATAATATATATATATATATATATATATATATATATATATATATATATATATATATATACATATACATATACAGCTGGTGAAATGAGTATCGAACACATCACCAATTTTCTAAGTAAATATATTTCTAATGGTGCTATTGACATGAACTCAATCCAACCCACACAGGCAAATCAATGAAACCATAGCTGTTCAGAAATTAACTTGTCTAATAATGAGAAATAACACAAGGAAAAAGTATTGAATACATGAAGAAAGAGTAGTGCAAAAAGCCATGACACCAGCTGAAATCTATCAATAATTAGGAAACAATCCTGCCACTTAGTTAAAATTAATATTAGCAGGTTCAACTGATAGCCTATAAAAAGAGGTCTAATTACCAAGGTACCACACAAGAAACATCTGATGATGGGTAAAACTAGTGAGCTATTTCAAAACCTTTGTAATCTTATTGTTGCAAAACATAGTGATGGCATTAGTAACAAAATAATTTGAAAATTGCAGTGAGCACTGTTGGGAGTGACAACAAATTATGTGAAGAGTTGTCCAAGAGCGAAGAACCACCTGAAAGCTACAGAAAGACCTGGCATCAGCAGGTACAATTGTGTCAAAGAAAAGAAAAAGTAATGCACTCAACCTCCATGACCTGTATGCATGCTCACCACACCAGACTCTATTGCTGAACAAACATCATGATTGGATTTCTTTGCCTAAGTAGGTTGGATGGGTTGTTACCAACCACAATTTTAGGTCAACAGCACTTTCAAAAATATAATTACTTAGAAAATTGGTGATGTGTTCAATACTTATTTCACTCAACAACATACAGTATATACTAAACAGATATACTGTTCGAGATGGGCGAATAGTCAAGTATATATATACACACACACACATCCATACATACGCACAGTCAAAAGTGTTAGCACCCTTGAAGTTGTTCCAGAAAATGAAGTATTTCCCTCATAAAAGTAATAATACAGTCATATGAAAAAGTTTGGGCACCCCTATTAATGTTAACCTTTTTTCTTTATAACAATTTGGGTTTTTGCAACAGCTATTTCAGTTTTATATATCTAATAACTGATGGACTGAGTAATATTTCTGGATTGAAATGAGGTTTATTGTACTAACAGAAAATGTGCAATCCGCATGTAAACAAAATTTGACCGGTGCAAAAGTATGGGCACCCTTATCAATTTCTTGATTTGAACACTCCTAACTACTTTTTACAGACTTACTAAAGCACTAAATTGGTTTTGTAACCTCATTGAGCTTTGAACTTCATAGGCAGGTGTATCCAATCATGAGAAAAGGTTTTTAAGGTGGCCACTTGCAAGTTGTTCTCCTATTTGAATCTCCTATGAAGAGTGGCATCATGGGCTCCTCAAAACAACTCTCAAATGATCTGAAAACAAAGATCATTCAACATAGTTGTTCAGGGGAAGGATACAAAAAGTTGTCTCAGAGATTTAAACTGTCAGTTTCCACTGTGAGGAACATAGTAAGGAAATGGAAGAACACATGTACAGTTCTTGTTAAGCCCAGTAGTGGCAGGCCAAGAAAAATATCAGAAAGGCAGAGAAGAAGAATGGTGAGAACAGTCAAGGACAATCCACAGACCACCTCCAAAGACCTGCAGCATCATCTTGCTGCAGATGGTGTCAATGTGCATCGGTCAACAATACAGCGCACGTTGCACAAGGAGAAGCTGTATGGGAGAGTGATGCGAAAGAAGCCATTTCTGCAAGCACACCACAAACAGAGTCGCCTGAGGTATGCAAAAGCACATTTGGACAAGCCAGTTACATTTTGGAAGAAGGTCATGTAGACTGATGAAACAAAGATTGAGTTGTTTGGTCATACAAAAAGGCGTTATGCATGGAGGCAAAAAAACACGGCATTCCAAGAAAAGCACTTGCTACCCACAGTAAAATTTGGTGGAGGTTACATCATGCTTTGGGGCTGTGTGGCCAATGCCGGCACCGGGAATCTTGTTAAAGTTGAGGGTCGCATGGATTCAGATCAGTATCAGCAGATTCTTGACAATAATGTACAAGAATCAGTGATGAAGTTGAAGTTACGCAGGGGATGGATATTTCAGCAAGACAACGATCCAAAACACCGCTCCAAATCAACTCAGGCATTCATGCAGAGGAACAATTACAATGTTCTGGAATGGCCATCCCAGTCCCCAGACCTGAATATCATTGAACATCTGTGGGATGATTTGAAGTGTGCTGTCCATGCTCGGCGACCATCAAACTTAACTGAACTGGAATTGTTTTGTAAGCAGGAATGGTCAAATATACCTTCATCCAGGAACTCATTAAAAGCTACAGAAAGTGACTAGAGCCTATTTTTGCAAAAGGAGGATCTACAAAATATTAATGTCACTTTTATGTTGAGATGCCCATACTTTTGCACCGGTCAAATTTTGTTTAAATGCGAATTGCACATTTTCTGTTAGTACAATAAACCTCATTTCAATCCAGAAATATTACTCAGTTCATCAGTTATTAGATATATGAAACTGAAATAGCTGTTGCAAAAACTGTATAATTGTTATAAAGAAAAAAGGTTAACATTAATAGGGGTGCCCAAACTTTTTCATATGACTGTATACCCCTTACACTGCCCCACTCCATAATAAATCCACTACACCGCCCCTCTCCATAATACACCCTCTACACAATACACCGTCTACACCACCCCTCTCCATAATATCTCTCCCATACTGACAAATGTATAATATCCCCCCATACACACTGCCCCATGTACAATATACCCCCACACAATGCCCTTGTGTATAATATCCACACACACACACACACACACACACACACTGCCCCTCTGTATAATATCTCTCCTGAACACACGGCTCCTCTGTATAATATCTCCCCCATATTGATGCAAATACAGTTCAAATAGCCGCTGCCCCAAATCTTTGGCGCTAATGATGCCACAGCTACTTTTTTTATTTTTGCACCACTATAGTAAGTATATTGAGCCCCATGCAGCTGAACTGGTGCCCCCACTCATCATACTATGCCACTAATTCACGCTAAAACACTGTTATACACCACAATTAAATGGTCAATATTGTTAATTGTTTATGATCTGTGCAATAAAAATACAACCCCTTTAATTAATAAAAAATAAATTGCTTAAAAATGTTGCATGCATGCGATTTGATGCAGGGTACATTGCTTTTACCAAGCATCTGAAGCTTCCTCTCCTTTTTTTCTGTCAGGTATTAGCTCATCCAGGTACAGATAGGTCATGTTTTTCCTTCTTTGTCCACATTCGGTCATCGCCTGGCAGAGATTCCTCTTAGAGGGACCGGAGCAGATGGACAGATGGGCTCACTGTGCTGACATGTGGCTCTGTTCTGGAAACCTATCACATTTGGACTTGCCTCGTCGGGCTGCAGAGGTGATCTCATCATACATATGGCAGCTCTGCTGGGATCACACAACTAAACTTCACTATAGTCTATTGTAAAGTTCTTCCAAAGTAACTCTGTTAAAGATCATTCATTGTATAATTAAAAGTAATACCGCTCATTTTTCAAAATCTCCACTTGCCGTCATTTAATAGGAAGGTTTCCTTCTTTATTTCCAGGGGAAAAATTTTTTGCTTTGTTCACTGCATCAAGGACACTTTTGAAGACAATGAACGAAGTTCCATTGCGAATATGCAACTGTCTTCTTCATTCAAATGGTCCAAGTCACAATCTTGTGCCGAGAAGACTGAAAGACCACTTTAATAAGAGTTTGTAAATGTTAAGAGATGGACAGGCTGTCTGTCACGTCCCCACCAGATTCCGCTCCTGCGACTTCTGCTCCGATCGCCAGACGACGCCATGTTCCCACCATGGATAGTGCTGGTGATGGGAGAGGATTCGGTGCCCGTGGCTCTGCGGAGCACAGGCTCCGCTCATCCACTAGGCTGGGTTTCCCTGGAACCTGCAGTACCACTGGCTGACTGTAGGTGGCGTGTGTGTCTTCCAGCTGAGGTTGCCAACATTCACCTGCAGCCAATGGGAAGACACCACACCCTTCCTATTTCCCCTCCTGTCACATGACCACTGCCAGAGATAGTTCTGTTCTCCTGGCTCATGTGCTGTTTGTATTGTGATTCCTGTGCGCTGACCTTTGCTTGTTGTTAACTACCCTCCTGCCTGTCATTTTTGTACCCTGCTGCCAGTTCCGGAATTGACCTCTGCTTTGTCTCCTCACTACGCCCTTGCCTGCCGATTCTGTTCCTGTTTTGCATCTCCTGGTTTTTGACCCTGCCTGACGACCATGGACTACAGCCTGCCACAGGTAGTTATCTCTGCGGCTCTGTGTAATTCCACATTCCTGTATAGGGGTTAAAGGGTTGCAGAGTTCTCGGGGTCCTGCTTTGTGAGCAGCCTTACTCTAGACTCCCCTTACAGCCAGTCTGAGTCTGTGGCTACACTCAGGCATTACACTGTCACATTCCACATGAATACACCAATTATTCTTATTATTTATTATTATAGCGCCATTTATTCCATGGCGCATTACAAGTGAAAGAGGGTATACGTACAACAATCATTAACAGTACAAAACAGACTGGTATAGGAGGAGAGAGGACCCTGCCCGCGAGGGCTCACAGTCTACCAATCATATAAATGTAATGTTTTATGCCTGTTATGTTCTATCCTCTTGTAGGCTGTTGTTCCTTTTAGTCAGGTTTTATGAGGTTAACTGTAGAAATGGCCCATAGTGGGGAGGAGTATTAGAGACCAGTATGATAGAGTTCCTAGTTCAAGGTCAGTTACGGTGTAGTGAGTGAGCAATGCAGGAGTAAAGGACATCATCAGAGGATCATCAGACATCATCAGAATAAATTACAACCGTTGGTGGGTGTGCGAGAAGAACCAGGGAGCAAGCAACTACTAGGAATCTACAGTGGTGGCAGTGTTTTTTGAAGCAAGAGAGTGGGGGTACTTTGGAATTGAAACAGCTGTAATGCAACAGTAGTGTACTGGACTCTGGGTAACGGCCTTGAAGAAAAGGTGGATTTGGTCAGACCAGTGGTGCATTTAGTAGGGTTGGTAGCTAGCAAGAGCTCCCTTATGTTAGTTTCTTAAAGTATGGTATCAGCCCTGCGCAACTTTATTTTTTTACACCATCGGAAACATGCCTCTTTACTGTGTAGAAGAGAATGGCAAGCTCACTACATGTTATTTCCTGTAATTAAGTGTACTTATAAGTAAAACAAACTTTGTTTTTAAAAGCTGGTGTGATTTCCTATGTCCATAGGAGGCTGCGCCACTCAAATCGTGACAGAATATAGAATATGGAGGTCTCCTCAACTGCAACACCACCACACACACACACACACACACACACACCAAAGACCCCAAGAAACCCTAATTTTCTGTAGTGACTGGAGCAAGGAATACGAATGACTTGCCGATGGCTATTGCCCTCCGCTATGCTACTTTCGCATAGTTATCAGGATGAGAAAACGGGGTAGTGAAGACCAGTGGCGCAAGTGGATTAGCACCTGAAGTTGGATGATCTAATATGGGGGCCAAAAGCATGGGCCCTAACATGGCTTGACCACCTCCTACAAGCTGTCACGCCCCCACCGGAGCCCGCTCCTGCGACTTCTGCTCCGATCGCCAGACGACGCCATGTTCCCACCATGGATAGTGCTGGTGATGGGAGAGGAGTCGGTGCCTATTTAACTTTGAGTCGGTGCCCGTGGCTCTGCGGAGCACAGGCTCCGCTCATCCACTAGGCTGGGTTTCCCTGGAACCTGCAGTACCACTGGCTGACTGTAGGTGGCGTGTGTGTCTTCCAGCTGAAGTTGCCAACATTCACCTGCAGCCAATGGGAAGACACCACACCCTTCTTATTCCCACTCCTGTCACATGACCACTGCCAGAGATAGTTCTGTATGCCTGGTTCATGTGCTGTTTGTATGTTGATTCCTGTGCGCTGACCTTTGCTTGTTTTTTGACTACCCTCCTGCCTGTCGTTTTTGTACCTTGCTGCCAGTTCCGGATTAGACCTCTGCTTTGTCTCCTCACTACGCCATTGCCTGCCGATTCAGTTCCTGTTTTGCATCTCCTGGTTTTTGACCCTGCCTGACGACCATGGACTACAGCTTACCACAGGTACTGATCTCTGGGTCTCTGTGTAATTCCACATCCCTGTATAGGGGTTCAAAGGGTTGCAGAGTTCTTGGGGTCCTGCTTTGTGAGCGGCTTTTCTCTAGACTCCCCTTACAGCCAGTCTGAGTCTGTGGCTCCAATCAGGCATTACACAAGCTCACAGACAATACAATCCCTCATACAGGTCTATAAATGAAATGGAAAAATAAAAAAGTTATGGGCTCAGAAAATGGTGATACAACCCAAATTATTATTTTATTTCACAAATTTATGTTTTTTTTTAAATCAACCATTCTTAAATCTTAAATTGAACTGTGCCATTACAACTCATCCTGCAAAAAACAAGGCCTCGTACAGCAATGCGCAGGAAAAATAAAAGTTATGAAAATGAAAAATAAAGGATATGTGTTTGGCATATTTTGTAAAAATTAGGTTTTTGTCTTAAATTAATTTCTTTTTATATTTTTAGCATTTTTTACATATCACACATATCTGTATTAAAATTAAAAAAAATATATTTTTTAGACTCTAATTGTTGTTTCAGAAAATTTACATATACATTAGCAGCAATGAATAATCTAATCAGTGTGTGCAAAGCTTTTTCTAAAGGAACATTACTTATTGTGATTGGTAGATTGTTTTTTTTTAAGTAGCTGTGTATAGATGTATTACCAGTTATTGTAATCCTACCTCTGATGATACTGAGGCTGCTGAAAACACTTCCCGAAAGAAAAGAAAATAGAAGTCTAAAATAGTGTCCAGTGTGAAAATATTAAGATTACTAATTTATTGATTTATTTTTAAATAAAAGATAATGATATTAAATAAAAAAAACATTGTCAATTTTTTTAACCTCTTTACTACCCGGCGATTTACCACTTTTTGTTTCTATTTTTTTCACCTCTTCTTCCAAGAGCCATAACTTTTTTTATATTTTTGTCACTATGGCCATATAAGGGGTTTTATTTTGCGGGACGAGCTGTACTTTTGGAATACCATTCATTCTGCCCCAAATTGTACTTGAAAAACTAGATGAATATCCAAGTGCGGTGAAGTTGCAAAAAAAGTGCAATTCCACCATTGTTTTTTGGTATTTTTAATTGACCGTGTTCACTATATGGTAAATCTGACCTGGCAATTTGATTCCCCAGGTCAGTACGAGGTCGTAGACACCAAACATGTATAGTTTTATTTTAGTGGTGTAAAAAAATTCTTAAATTTGTGTATAAAAAAAAAATAAAAAAAAAAAAAGAATTGCGCTTTTGTTCCAATTTTCCGAGACTCGTAGTGTTCTCATATTTTGGCATCTGGGGCTCACTGATGGCTTATTTTTTGTATTTTCAGCTGACATTTTTAATTTTACTATTTTTGGGTAGCTGTGATGTTTTGATCGCCTGTTATTGCATTGTAAATAATATAACGGCGATAAAAAACCCCCGTAATTCTGGTGTTTTGATTGTTTGTTTCTCCCTATGCTGTGTACCGATCAGATTAATGTATTTTTTATTTTGATAGATTGGGCATTTCTGAAAGCGGCGATACCATATATGTGTATATTTTATTATTTTCTTTAATTGTTTTATTGTCAACGGGGCAAAAGGGTGCTGATTTGAACTTTTATGTTTTTTTTTATTTTTTCATAACTTTTTTTTTATTAGTTTCATTAGTCCCCTTAGGGGACTTCAAGCCTGCTCTGTCCGATCGCTTCTGCTGTTCAGTGCGGTGCTTCAGCAGTCCTTTGAACAGCACAAATGCTGATCTCCTGTGAACGCCAGCGCTCAGGAACTACGTCATCATAGTGACGGGGGTCATCAGCTGTCATGGCAACCCATCGGGGCCCTGTGATCGCATCACGGGGCCACCGATGAGGGCACGGAATGACGCGCTCCCCGCTGGCACGTTTGGATCTCCAATCCATCCCCGCCTTTTAGCTGCACGTCGGCTGATCAAATCAGCCGACATGTGCAAGGAAAACTGCGGGCTCCCCACATGAGCGCACATTAAATGGACAGATACGACCTTGGATGTTCAGGTACATCTAGGGTTGTTGTGAACGAGTTAAATATACATGTAATGCGAAAAACCTGATTTAAACAATAGGTCTTTTTCTAATAATATCTTGTTTCCCTGAAAATAAAACCTACCCTGAAAATAAGCCCTAGAATGATTTTACAGGATGGAGAAATGGGGGAATGCTTGATATATAAGCCCTACTTCAAAAATAAGCCCTAGTTACAGTAAGGGCTGCTCAATGTCTCAGGGACCCCACTCTCTTAGTGACCCCAGCAGTTGTATTCCGAAGTTAGGATTGTTCAAGGACCTTTGATGACTTTGCAGTCGTATGACATGATGTAATCAAAGGTCTCTTAATTACAGAAGTCTAAAAGAACTGAACAGGAGACAGGCTGGTATGCAGGACTGGCATTAGGCAGAAGGGAGAGCAAACTGGGCAATTTCACAAGGCCCTCAGTCTCCTACGTGCCCCAACATTTATATCTTAAGGATAGGACTGCTTAAGGACCTTTTTGACATCAGATCATGTGAGCAAAGGTCTCTTAATTACAGGAGTCTAAAAGAACTGAACAGGAGACAGGCTGGTATGCAGGACTGGCATTAGGCAGAAGGGAGAGCAAACTGGGCAATTTCACAAGGCCCTCAGTCTCCTACGTGCCCCAACATTTATATCTTAAGGATAGGACTGCTTAAGGACCTTTTTGACATCAGATCATGTGAGCAAAGGTCTCTTAATTACAGGAGTCTAAAAGAACTGAACAGGAGACAGGCTGGTATGCAGAAAGGGAAACTAAACTTGGCAATTTCACAAGGCCCCCATTTTCCTAGGGGCCCCAGTGTTTATATCCTGATGATAGAACTGCTTAAGGACCTTTTTGACATCACATCATGTGACCAAAGGTCGTTTGGAGATTTATATTGATGCTCCAGAATGTAATATGACTATATTTGAATAAATTTAGATTTTTTTTTTGTTCAAGAATAAATATGGATTGTTGTTCATGAGAAAAAAAAAAATAAGCATTAGCCCTGAGCATAAGACCCTGTCCTTAGTTTTTCGGAGACACAAATAGCATCCCTTTAAACCTTTAAAAGCAACCTGTCACCAGATTTGGCAACTATAAGCCGCGGCCACCACCAGTGAGCCCTTATATACAGCATTTCAGAATACTGTATATAAGAGCCCAGGCCGCGCAATAAAGCATCAAAATCACTTTTATAATACTCATCTAGGGGGCGGTCTGGTCCGATGGGTGTCGCTGCTTTTCTGTTCGACACCTCTTCTTTCAGATCCGGCGCCTCCTCTCTGCTGCAATCTCCATCCTCCCTCTATCCAGCCCAGTGTGGATGACTCGTCTATGTCATCCACACAGGCCGACATTGCGGTCCTGTGCAGGCGCACAGTGCTGTAATGCGTAGGCATGAGAAAAGGTTAAAGACCGCCCGCACATGTGCACTACAGTACTTTGATCTTCCCTCAGCAGGGCAGACCAAAGTGCACCTGTGTAGCGCCCCTGAACACATCAGGGTGCTACAAGTTTCTACATCCCCACCAGGATGCATGGCCTACCCCCTAAGGGACCCTGAACCCCAGTGCCGGTAACACCGAGAACCCAGGTAATCCCAGTTACCCCAACAAATCCCCCATAGAATGGTACTCAGCTAGGGTGGGACCAATGGATGGCCGCCCAGAGGTGGAGCCACTCTAGTCCACTAGTTGACCAGGTGGGAGGGACAGACTGTAGAGAGTAGTCAGAAGAAGTCAGTCTCAGTCTGGTGAAGGTGGAGGGTGTGACTGAGGAGCATCCTAACTCGGGTTAACGGTGAGCTGGTACCCAGGAGAGCTGGTTGCCGGTGGAGTACGGTGGAGTACTCCCGGAACTATGCACCAATGGGGTACAGGACCCTAGGACAGGAAAGAGCTTCAAGTCGACCTGTTAACACCTGCACAGCAAAGGGGACCATCAAGGACCTTGCTGACCCTAAAGAATCCAAAGACTCAGAAGCAAAGGGAGAACCGGGGACAGGACTCCAACCCCACAGGGTTCACGCTACCGTCAGGTGGACAGAGGTGGACAAACCACAGACCGAGGACCCCCAGTGTTCCATACCACGGGGACCCACTTACCAGAGACTGATGCAGGGGAGGAAGGTACCAGAGAACCAGAATGGCACTGGGACGACGGGGACCTGGAAGTGAAACCAGCCGGCCTCGGACAACCAGTTAACATCTAAAGTGAGTAAACCAGTTGCACTGAATACCTGTCTGGACTCCCTTTTTCCGACGTCCACCACACCATACACCTGCGGGGGTAATTCCCTACTTGCGGAGGGCCCAAGTCATCAGAGCTGCACATTCCATCAGCCCCAGCAATACCTGCAGCGGCGGCTCCCTACACTTAGCCGCAACACCGCAAGTGTCGTCACTAATAACTTTATTCATAAATCCCCTGTAAATATCCCCCATTAGAAAAGGACCCAGGGCACGGAACCGGGTAACGGCCACCACAGTGACATTCTCCGTAGAGACACTGCCTGGAACCGAGTACCCCATATCCCTGGGTGCTACACCTGCGCAGGACCTCAATGTTGGATTGTGTGGAGGACGTAGGACGCGTCATCCACACTGGGCTGGGTAGAAGGAAGATGGTGATTGCCGCAGAGAGGAGGCGCCGGACCGTAGAGAGGAGGCGCAAGACTGGAGAGCAGCGACACCCATCGGACTGGACTGCCCCTTAGGTGAGTAGTATAAAAGTGTATTTTAACGATATACAGGTCAGCCTGGGCTATTATATACAGTATTATAGAATGTTGAATATAGGAGCTCACTGGTGGCGGCCGCAGCTTATAGTCGACAAATCCGGTGACAGGTTCCTTTTAAAGCACAAGGAATGAAAAATCACCCCATTTGGAAAGATGACCTAAAGAGAGTTTGAGTTTAATCTTTCCTAGAGCGCCTCTCTAGCCTACAGGCCGTGTCTGGTATTGCAGCTCAGCCCCAAATTCTGCGATGCCACACATGACTTGTATTTACTGTTAATTTTTCTTTTTAGAATTTAGACGGAAATGCTCTGTAATTACCTGACTTTCTTGGAATTGTATGTGGTTCTTCTCCAACTCTTAAGACGCACAGAAAAGTTTAATCCTGAAATGAGCTGAGGTCTGTACGCTCGAGCAGAAAAATCTTTTAATTGCGTCAGCAAATCGGTGTTTCATTTTCCATTGTGATCATTTCGTTCTCTTTCAACATCGTAACTGATTTATAATTAAGCTGTAACCACTTTATCCCCGAACAGCCGGCATTCCTTCCATTGTGTTCCCTATATCCCCACCAAGGACAGTCATGGACTCTTAAAAGCCAAAACATGCTGCAATTATATACATACTGCTCACAATGGAGCCATTGAGCGCTTGCTCACAAGAGCTTACGCTCTAATTTACTAGCTGCAATGTCTAAGACTGGGATGACAGTGCGGCTCTGTGGTAGGGAAGTGTGCGTTGGCAGACTACGCGGGAAATGTTGGCAGGACGGTGGTGTGAAATCACCTCTAGCCAATAAGAGCGCCGACGTCCTGCGGGGGCCGCGGCGGAAGGATGGACACTGACAGTAGATGTGATGTGGTCAGGGATGACGGAATGCCCCATGGGCTACCTTATTGCTCAGTCTCTTGGCGTCCGTCTCCAGAACATATGAAACGAGATTAATGACCCCACGTCTGTGATCTTTTGTCGGATTGTACACAATTTACTCGTTTTTCCTTGTATACGGGATCGTTTAGTCCGCCGACCGTGACGGCACATTCCTTGAACGCTAAAAAGTCTTATTATTTAGTGAAGATAAGAACATGACCAGGAAAAGTAGTTTGTCTTTATATTCTTTTCCATTAGTTCCACTCGATCATAGCCAGGAACCCGCGGCTCCAGTGAAACAAGACTGTTTGTTAATTAAAAGAAGACATTCATTAATTAAAAATAAATTAGTTCATTTTTTTTACATCAGAAAGGGTATGTATACTTTTGCAAACACCAAGTATTGGTCAAGTGAATGTAAAATATAAAAAATGAAGCAACCGCAAATGTAAAATATCTTATTGTTTTTTTGTACACAGCTCCTGTCACGCTAGGTACAGGGAAGTGTGACGCCCATGGACTATTCAGGTCGTCACAGGGTACTGCACAAACTGCCCTCCCCGTGCAGTATTCAGCCCCCAATGGTTCTGGGTCTCTATCCTGCAGTGCTGCCTCCACCAGCATTCACAAATCCTAGATACACCTTGCACCACACCTGTCAGGCACACAAGTGGGCTGCTTAAGCAGGAATAGGGCCGCCCACCTAGGGGTTAGGCAGGGAGGTGGGAAGTGTGAAGTCAGTTCAGTGGTAGCCCTCGAGCTGGGAGGAGCTCTGAGATAGCTGGGAGTTGGAGCTCCCAGGAGAGAAGTAAACTAGGTCGCAGACGGTGGTCTGGACCTAGAGGAGTCGGACCCCCGGTCGCAGGGGATTGAGGCTAAGTGCCTGGGACCTGTCAAGGAGGACGGTGAGCAGCCTGGTCCTATCACCAGTCCGGGACTGAAGGCACGACGGGGTACACACACCCTAGGTCGGGGAGAAGCTTCAGGTGACCCAGCAATTAACCTGCGGAGGACAGGGCCTTTATGGACTGTTCCCACCAGCTCAGAGATCGGGGGCACTAGCGCAACGAGGGGGATAGGGCTGTCCTAGCAAGCAGCCCACTGAAATCCCAAGCATGAGCTCCTGAGAGCAGGCTCCCACACTTAGCCACAGTGGGGCCCGGACACCTCCAACCTACCGAGCCACAACGGACAATCTAAAACTTAGTTTCAGGAGGCAGGTTACGGACCACGGGCAGTACTGTAGGGGACGGGACCCGGACGAGGTCCCCTCAAGAGGCAATGGCGTTCAGAGACTTCATTTACCCTGTTGTCAGCATCTGCTTCATTGCTGAGTGAGTACCCGACTGACCCCTGCACTGCGTCCCCGCATCATCAACCAGAGTCCCGGGGCCTACCCCTACCCGTGGAGGGCAACATCATCTGGCTGCCCCACTCCATCACCCTAGGTACTCCCAATGGCAGCGACGGTACTCCCAATTACCGTACACCACGGGTGACGTCACGAACTACACCAAATCCCCTGCAAATACTCCCTTTCCAGTTGAGTGTAGCCCCTAGCCCCCAGGTCCGGAGACCCTCGAGCTACGATAACCACCCCCGGATGCGTGCGGTTTGATCCGCTGCTGGGGCGGCACAGAAGCACCAAGTGAACGGCGAAAGGGAAGGGAAACTCTGTGTCAGGGAGAAGAAAGATATTGACCCCTGACGAAACCTACTGCTGGTCCCTCGAGTCCCTCACCACCTTAGATAGGCTCCGAACCTATGCACCGAGCCGGATACCGGACCCTAGGTATCCCTAGTGCTGGACCATAAATAGGGAACGGATGGGATAATCTTTTCGTTAATCCCACTAAACACTATAGAAGACACAAGGAAGACACACAGGGGGATAATGCATGAACAGTTTTCACCAACAATACTACAGAGGAGTACAAGTCGCCTGCTTGCAACCAAGGCTTGAATGAACTGAAAATATCACCAGCACCAGTCCAAGGAAGGAAGGGGTATTTAAACACCACGGGAATACTGAAAAGTGCATGGACTACTTATCTACAGATGACTCAGGTAGAAGTTCAGCAAAGTTACAGCAACAATACCACAGATGAGAAGGTAAACAAGTATTCCCAATTTTACAAAATTTATTACAATAAAATTTTCACACCAACAGTGTAAACAAACATATGACCATATAGGCCATGTACATAAATACATAGATGAATAAGTTTCAGGAGATTAGCAGTGGTTCACATTCAGAGAAGGGTCAAAGGACTTAACTCATAGGCTAGAATTAGTTATTCATTCAGCACCATTGATTTTTGGAGCATAGCAGTCCATACAGTCCATTATACTTGTTGCTCTGTAGACATCCTTTTAATAGAATTGAACCATCAGCTTAATACTTCCATATGGCAAATTCCACCTCAATACTCCACTCGACGCGTTTCCCCACACAGAAAGTGCGGTTCATCAGGAGGCCAGTAAGATGTATGAGTCAGGTGTGCAGATCCATGGCGTTAGATAACAGAATCAGCGATGGCACAGATGATGCTGTACAGATGACCACCACCGTCCCAAATGATCGCCCTGCTGTGATACCACAGATGAGCAAGCCACCTGCTTGCATCCAGAGATTGAATGAACTGAAAATATCCCCAGCACCATTCCAAGGCAGGAAGGGGTATTTAAACACAAAGGGAATACTGAAGATCAGCAGCTGGGTGGAAGGCGAGCGCCTCCTTGATCCAAAAGGAGGAGAGATGAACACAGTAGGAAAGCTACCTATACCCATGAATACTGACAGTAGGAACAATAGAAAGACAGGGAGCATTCTACGAAGCCAAACGCTGTGACCTTCTATTCCCAGAAACCTCATAACGTCTGTGTGCCACCCCGGCACAGACCGGGGTGCTTGGATCCGGGGTGGTAGTGGCTCGAGGGGTCCATACCTGGGCTCGGCAAACACTCTGATCCTTGAAAGGGGATTATTTACAGGGGAGAAGTTCGTGACGCCATCTGCGGGTTGTGGTAATGGGAGTACCGCCGCTGCTGCAAGGATTACCGGGGCAGATGGTGTGGAGCAGCAAGGTGTCAGTCCCTCCGCAGGAAGGGAAGGCCCTGGCCTCTGGGGTTTTGGTGGGGTATTTCTATTTGTGAGCGCAGCGTGCAGGGACCAGGGTACTCACTGTGGGTAGTCGTGGTGCTGGGTGAGGATTATAAAGTAGACACTCACACTGAAGGTAAACCAAAGTCTCTGTGCATCACTGTCTCTACAGGGGAGCCCGTCCAGGTGTCCGCTCCCACCGGTGTCACTTTGTAATCCGGAGCCGACCTCGGTGCACAATTTAGTTGTCTGTTGTGGCCCCTTTGGCATGAAGCTGTTGGGGCCCCGCTCACTAGGTCTAGTGTAGCTGTGCTCTTGATGGCTGGCACTTGGGATTTTAGTGGGCCGCTTTACTGGAAAGCCCTGTCCCTCGCGGTGTGCTGTCGTCTTCAATCTCTGAGCTTTTATGGAAGTTGATAAAGAAACTCTCTCTCCCAGGTTAATTATCTGGACGTTGAATCGGCTCCTGACCTAGGGTCTTGTACCCAGTCGTGCTTGGTACTGGTCAGTTCTTTTGGATTTCTGATGTCGACAGTCCTCCTAGACTATGTCCGTCGCACCCTTTTCCAATGTCACTGCCACCGATCCCCGAGTCCTCTGGTCACGAACCACCGTCTGCGACCCAACCTCGGTCTAACTCCCGGGGAGCTACCACTCCAGCTCCTCTCTCTTTGAGGGCTCTCACTGAACTGTTCACTTCCTCCCTCCCACCAGTCTGCCTTACCCCTAGGTGGGTGGCCCTATTCCAGCTTGACCAACCCACTGGTGTGTCTGACAGGTCATGATGTGAGGTGTTAATTGGGATTTGTGGTGCTGATGGTAGTGACACCAGTTGCTTAGGAACCTGGAACCATGAGGGGTAGACCCTGCACCCTGGGTGACAGGATGCAGATCCCTGGGGCACCCCGATATACTCAGGGGCGCCACATCTGTCACCCGTGACAACTCCTATGTAGAACAATGTGCAGGGAGGTGTTACATAGGTCTCGATGCACAGGAACACCTTGAAAGTGTACCTTCAATTTCCTGGACCACCTGAGACTTTTAGGGTATATTTTGGGTGGAAGAAGCTATCACCTATCTACAGGATGCGAAGATGATAACTTGTCATTGGGGGTCACCTTCTGATCACAAGAATGTGCAAAAATAGTAAATGGGCCTTTTTCAGTCCAATAACTCATCAAAATGCACAATTCTCCTGAATTTGGAGGTAGAAATGGCCCCCCTTACCTCTTGGGCCCTTGTTCAGCAACACTGTTTGCACCAATGATATGTCCCACCCTGATCCCAGCGGTTGGACCCGATTGAACGGAAAGTATCACCTATTCTGTGAATAGACGACAACCTCTTCCAAATCGAATGCCCCTTCAACCAGTTAGTCATTATACAGAGGTATTATTGACCTACTGTAGGTGGTAGCATTGTGTGGAGCTTGTGTGGCAGTATTTTTTGGCATTCTACGGAAGTCTTTGGGTAAAAATTCAGCAATGTAATTCAAACATATTTCAGCTGCAGCCGATAAAGCTGCATCGGGGCCCAGAGGTGGAGGGAGACCAGCCAACATCGGTGACTATTTCAGATGGATCTGCATTCTAGAGGATGGTATCACGGATGTGTCACGTGTGACAGTCACATGGTTTCTGGTCATAGAAGGTCACAGCGTTTGGCTGTGCAGAATGCTCCCTGACTTTCCATTGTTCCTGCTGTCAGTATTCATTGGTATAGGTAGCTTTCCTGCTGGATTTATCTCCCTTTTGAACCCAGCAGGAGCTCACCTTCCACCCAGCTGTTGATTAGCAGTATTCCCTTGATGTTTAAATATCCCTCCTTCCTTTAGACTGGTGCTGATGATATTTTCAGTTCCTTCAAGCCTTGGTTGCAAGCAGGTGGCTTGTACTCCTCTGTGGTATCGTTGCTGAAAACATTGCTGAACTTCTACCTGAGTCATCTAATGATAAGTAGTTCATGTTGGGTGCCTACTTTACCCACCATAACTAGGATGGTCATGACGGTCTGGACCAGATTGTCGGGTGCCTACTATACTTACTATGACTAGGATGGTCATGACGGTCTGGGCCAGATTGTCGTCTGCCCACTGTACTCAACATAACTAGGATGCGCCTGCATAGTGCATAACTAGAATGGTCATGACGGTCTGGGCCAGAATATCATCTGCCCACTATACTTACCATAATTAGGATGGTCATGACAGTCTGGACCAGATTGTTGGGTGCCTACTATACCCACCATAACTAGGATGGTCATGATGGTCTGGACCAGATTGTCGAGTGCCTACTATACTCACTATGACTAGGATGGTCATGACAGTCTGGACCAGATTGTCAGGTGTCTACTATACCCACCATAACTAGGATGGTCATGACGGTCTGGGCCAGATTGTCGAGTGCCTACTATACTCACTATGACTAGGATGGTCATGATGATTTACGCCAGATTGTCAGGTGCCTACTATACTCACTATGACTAGGATGGTCATGACGGTCTGGGCCAGATTGTCGGGTGTCTACTATACTCACCATAACTAGGATGATCATGATGGTTTACGCCAGATTGTCAGGTGCCTACTATACTCACTATGACTAGGATGGTCATGACGGTCTGGGCCAGATTGTCGTCTGCCCACTATACCCAACATAACTAGGATGCGCCTCCATAGTGTGCAGTTTTTCGTGCACTGCACACAAAAAAAGTACAATAAAAAGCATTCACATTGCCGTATGTACCCAATAAAACATTATGGATGGAAAAAGAAAATATTATGGGTCAGTTACTAAGAGGCAGTAATAAAAAGTAAAAATCTAATTATTAGTTTCTTTCACCTTTTTATTTTTTTTTTTTGCTTACGTTAATTTTTTTTTAGATAAGAGTTGGGGTAATACGTAAATATAGATTTAGGCGTCAAGGTGGTTTTTACTCCATAGTTTATATAAATCACTGTATAGAAAGTAAAAGGTAAAATGTAAATGTGTTGATTGCCGTTTTGTAGGAGCTTTCACTACAGGCTTGAGAGGAAAATGTCCTGTGTGCGGGGATAAAGGGTGCTGAAAACCGGCTTCACTGACACAGAGCTGGTGTAACATGTCACCGAAACATCCGCAGCGCGGCCCACGATGACTGAAGACTGGACACAAAGAAGGGAACTGCTCAGATCCCATGGATTATTGTATCTATACATCAGCTTCACTAACATATAGTATAAAAGCATAAAACACACCCTGACAAATACATACATGCATGTATATATACAGTACAACATCAAAATAAATAACATTTGTGGACAGAGGTTATCCTTACCCGTAGTTCAATCTGCAGGACTGAAGAATCAATCGACTAATGCTGACCCAATTGTCAACTAAACTATTAACTCTATGTATTCTGCCACTGGGTGAAACAGCGGCTCGGGCACTTAAAGGGTTATTCTCATCTCCAAGATCATATCCCAATATGTAGTCAGTCTCATAATAATATTAGCAAATACCTTCAATTAGAAATGTAATATAGTTCTCCTAATTAGCTATGTCTCTTACCCATGTGCAGGGCATTGCAGCTTAGGTATTTATGGTTATGACAATGAGTAATTAATTGTCACTATAGGAGTGGATGTAAAGGGTTATTCCCATTTCCCAATATGTAGTCAGTGTAATAATAATGTTAGCAAATACCTTCAATTTGAAATGTAGTATAGTTCTCCTGATTAGCTATGCCTCTTACCTCATGTGCAGGGCATTGGAGCTTAGGTATCCATGGTTACTTGTACATCCACTCATATAGTGACAGTAGTGACAGTTAGTTGCTTGTGGATGATATCATGGATACCTAAGTAAGAGACATAGCTAATCAGGAGAACTATACTACATTTCTAATTGGAGGTATTTGCTAATATTATTAGTACACCTAATGCATATTAGGATAGGATCTTGGAGATGGGATTACCCCTTTAAGCTTTTGGTAGGTGCAGTGAAAGAAAAATTAAAAAAAAAAAGAAATGTAGTATAGTTCTCCTGATTATCTATGTCTCTTACCTCATGTGCAGGGCATTGCAGCTTAGGTATCTATGGTTGCATCCACTCATATAGTGACAGTTAGTTGCTTATGGTTGTAACCATGGATACCTAAGCTGCAATGTCCTGCACATGTGGTAAGAGGCATGGCTAATCAGGAGAACTATACTACATTTCTTATTGCACCTGCTACATATCGGGATAGACTCTTGGAGATAGGTTTAATTTAAAGGGTTATTTCTATCAAATTATCCACGATGTCGAATCTCAAAGAAGCCTGTTATAGATCAGAAATGGATGAGTCTTTTGATGTATAACTTTGCAGTATTTCTAGCTTTTATAGTTAATTTATGTATAAGAGTCCAGTGGGCGGGCATAACCAGTAACTTGCTTACAGAGTCAGCTGTCAATCATTAAGTATGACCACCCACTGGACTCCTAGAAACTAGAAAAGTCAAATAACAATATATAGGAACAATATTTCGTTTTGGAAATAACAATACCCGCAATACTATATATCATTTTGTTCCCTTCCTCCTCATCAATAGTATACCATGCTGCCGATAGATACCACACCGTGTTCAACATGACCGTCTCCTTTTAAAGGATATTTGACAATTTTTTTTCCAACTATTTTTCGCTAAAATATTTTTTTGTTATTGTTTTTTATTAAAAAAAGTTGCATTATTTGCCTTTTGTAGTCTCTATCAATTTTTATTGCATAATGAGTTTACTGAGGACCCATCAGTGAGTCTTACCTTCTTTTTCTGGCCTTTTCTCAGCCGATTTCTGAAGACACGAAAGTTGAACTAAATCTGTTGAGAGGAGCTCAAGAGACGGAAGATAAGAGTTCTAACCTTTTTTTGAAAAAAGAAAAAAAAAAAAAAAAAAAAGCTCACTGATGGATTCTCAGTTAACTCATTCTGCAGCCGACAACAGACAAAGCAACACAGAGGTTATGGAAGGCAAACGGTGCAAACTTTTTAATGAAACCCAATTGCAAGAATCATTTTTAGCTAATATTACATGCAGTTAAAGGGAACTTGTCATGTAAAAAACACAATCTGCAGATAAAACTAGTCTTGAGTGATGCTGATTCAGTATATAGAGTAGATCCTATTTGTACTTCTTGACAATTCCTTTAAGAGGTTTCCAAATGAAAATATTTTTCTTGTACCGGTAGATCCACTGACAGTAAGTGAACCGGGATAATTGATATTAAGAGTCTAATTTAGAAATTTCAGAAGTGACACAACAGAGCGCTATTTACCCAAGGCAGGAAGCATACTTCCAAGCTATGCTCCTACATTGTCAGAACTTGTATCAGGGTATTTAAGGGGCTGAATAAAAATAAAATGTAATTAGATCCCCTTGTCCCGGAGGTGAATATTTGTATAGTTATTTCTTTATTTGCTGAGGTTGAAGTATGCACACAAGCTCCGCACTAATCCCTAAATATTCTATATTTGTGTCTAATCATTTATCCTTTCCCATCAATCCACGTATTAGATTTATTTTGCCAAATAGTTTAGTCAGTGTCAAACATAATAGATAGTATTACCCATGGCAGTTCGGATTTGCCCGGACTTTAATTAAAAGTTTGGTTCTGGACTAGTACTTGACTTGAATCTATATAAATCAATTGGGACCCGAACTTCTGTTCTGTAAAATGGTAATAGTAAGGGCTAGGGGGCTGCAAAAGTCAGGAAGATGGGGGCAATTGCCCTGCAAACCAATGTGGATAGGGAAAAAATAAATGTTTTAATTTTTTTAAAGAAGACAGCTGGGGGATGGTATTATCAGGCTGGGAAGGCCCATGGTTCTTTGGCCCCTCTCAGACTAAAAATAGCAGCCCACACCCGTCCCAGAAGGGCACCTTATTTTTTATAACCAGCCAAGATAAAGCAGACAGTTGGGGGCTGGTATTATCAGGCTGGGAAGGCCCTTAGTTATTTGGCTCCTCAGCCTAAAAATAGCAGCCCACCCCAGAAGTGCACCTTATGTTTTATAACCAGCCAAGATAAAGCAGACAGCTGAGGGCTGGTATTATCAGTCTGGGAAGGCCCTTGGTTATTTGGCCCCTCCCAGCCTAAAAACAGCAGCACACCCCAGAAGTGCACCTTATTTTTTATAACGAGCCAAGATAAAGCAGACAGCTGGGGGCTGGTATTATCAGGCTGGGAAGACCCATGGTTATTTGGCTCCTCTCAGCCTAAAAATAGCAGCCCACCCCAGAAGTGCACCTTATTTTTTATAGCCAGCCAAGATAAAGCAGACAGCTTGGGGCTGATATTATCAGGCTGGGAAGGCCCATGGTTATTTGGCCCCTCCCAGCCTAAAAACAGCAGCCCACCCCAGAAGTGCATCTTATTTTTTATAACCAGCCAAGATAAAGCAGACAGCTTGGGGCTGATATTATCAGGCTGGGAAGGCCCATGGTTATTTGGCCCCTCCCAGCCTAAAAATAGCAGCCCACACCCACCCCAGAAGTGCACCTTATTTTTGATAACCAGCCAAGGCAACGCAAATAGCTGGGGCTGGTATTTTCAGGCTGAGAAGGCCCATGGTTATATGGCCCCTCCCAGTCTAAAAATAGCAGATGTAGCCACCACAGATGTGGCACATCCATTTCCACAATGTCTGTCTGCTATTTCATCCTTCTTCTCTGCGCGATTCCTAAAGCTTAACATGGAGAAAACAGAGTTCATTGTCTTTCCTCCTTCTCACTCATCTCCTCCAACAAGCCTTTCCATCAAACTTGATGGTTGCTCACTCTCCCTAGTCTCACAAGCTCGTTGCCTTGGAGTAACCCTCGACTCTGCTCTATCCTTCAAGCCACACATCCAAGCCCTCTTCACCTCATGCAGACTACAACTCAAAAATATCTCCGTGCTTTCCTTAACCAAGAATCAGCAAAAACATTAGTACATGCCCTCATCATCTCCCGCCTCAACTACTGCAACCTCCTGCTCTCTGGCCTCCGTTCCAACACTCTTGCACCCCTCCAATCTATCCTAAACTCTGCGGCCCGCTTAATCCACCTCTCCCCTCGCTATTCCCCCACCTCGCCACTCTGCCAATCCCTTCACTGGCTTCCCATCGCCCAATGACTCCAGTTCAAAACATTAACCATGACATACAAAGCCATCCACAATCTGTCTCCTCCATACATCTGTGACCTAGTCTCCCGGTACCTACCTGCACGCAACCTCAGTTCCTCACAAGATCTCCTTCTCTACTCCTCTCTTATCTCCTCTTCCCACAATCGAGTACAAGATTTCTCCCGTGCCTCCCCCATACTCTGGAACGCTCTACCTCAGCATATCAGACTCTCCCCTACCGTGGAAAGCTTCAAGAGGAACCTCAAGACCCATCTCTTCCAATAAGCCTACAACCTACAATAACCCTCAGTCCAGTACACCACTGCGCAACCAGCTCTGTCCTGACCTATTGTACCCTCACCCATTCCCTGTAGACTGTGAGCCCTAGCGGGCAGGATCCTCTCTCCTCCTATACCAGTCTGTTTTGTACTGTTAATGATTGTTGTACGTATAACCTCTTTCACTTGTAAAGCGCCATGGAATAAATGGCAATATAATAATAAATAATAATAATAATTCATTAGATGGCCCAGTTCTGACGCTTTGCCCGAATCTTCCCAATTGCCCTAGTGGGGTGGCAATTGGAGAAGTACTTTTGGTGTGAATTGACAGCTGGCATCAAGCCCAGGGGTTAGTAATGGAGAGGTGTCTATCAGACACCCTCATTAATAACTCCATAAGTGTAAAGTGGAAAAAAAAACAAAAGACACAGGGAAAAAACATAGTTTATTTGAATAAAGACTCCCCCCACAATCCCTTGTTTGCCAATTTATTAATTAAAAAAAATCCAGCTTAAAGTATTACCCTGATTGTCACCACACTAGGGCAACTGAGAAGAGTCGGGCAAAGTGACAGAATTGGAGAATCTAATGGATGCACCACTTTTGGGCTGCTATTTTTAGACTGTGAAGTGCCAAAGAATAATGGACCTTCCCAGGCTGATAATACCAGCCCCCAGCTGTTTTCTTTACCTTGGCTGGTTATTCAAAATAGAGGAGACCCCATGCAGTTTTTTTACCTTAAATAAATAATTTAAAAAATCAGCATGGGGGCCCCTCTATTTTTGATAACGCTAATGTAAAGCTGACAGCTGAGGGCCGCCGTCCACAGTTGTCTGCTTTACCTGTTCTGGTTATCAAAAAAGGCTGGAGCCTATTTATTTTTTTATTTAACTATTGATTTTGTTCACAGCAGCGTACAGTCATCATCCCCATGCAATAAAGCTTGCTGAACATACGAACAGCACCTGGATTTAGAACTCACAGACTTTTTTAAAGTGAGTATTTGAGTTTGATCCCAGTACGAACCCTGAACTTTTACAGGGTTAGATAGAAAGCAAATATTATGATATCAAGTAGAGCCCAGGATGGAGACATATATATATAACAGGAAGGGGACATATTTACCATGATGGGGACATTTATGCCAGGAGAGATCCAGGATGGGGACATATATACCAGGATAGGGACATATTTACCAGGACAGGAACATATATACCAAGAGTTGCCCACGATGGGCACATATATACCAGGAAAAGGACATATTTACTAGGATGGCGACATATATACCAGGAGGGGTTCAGGATGGGGACATATATACCAGGATGGGGACATATGTACCAGGATGGGAACATATATACCAGGGGCAACCCAGGATGTGGACAAATATACCAGGAAAGGGATTTATTTACCAAGATGGGGACATATATACCAGAAAGGGTACATATGAACCTGGATGGGGGACATATATACCAGGAGAATCCCAAGATAGGGACATATATATGAGAAAGGAGACATATTTACCAGGGTGAGTGACATATATACCAAGAGGGTCCCAGTATGGGGACATATATGCCAAAAAGGGGACATATTTTCTAGGATGGAGACATATAAACAAGGAAAGGCTCAGCATGGGGACATATATACTATAAAGGAAACATATATACTGGGACGGGCACAGGATGGGGATAAATATACCACAAAGGGGACATATTTACCAGGATGGGGACATATATAGCAGGGGGGGCCTGGATGGGGACATACTGTATATAGCAGGATTAGCTTACGATGGGGATCATATATACCAGGATGAGGACATATTTACCAGGATGGGGATATATACACTAGGATGGGGCCTAGGATTAAGACATATATAACAGGAAGGAGCCTAGAGCAAGAACAGGTATCACAGAATTGGGGCATCAATAGCAGGAAGGGGCCTAGGATAAGAGCATGTATACCAGAATGGGAATATATATGCCAGGAAGGGGTCTAGGATAAGCACATATATCTCAGTATGGAGGCATATATACCAGGAGGGTCTTAGGATAAGGACATTTATACCATGATCTAGACATGTATACCAGGAAGGGACCCAGGATAAGCACATGTATACCAGGATGGGGACATATATACCAGGATGGGGCCCAGCATAAGGACATGTGTAATAGGATGGGGACATATATATACCAGGAAGGGGCCTAAGATAGGGACAGGTATACTAGGATGAGAGCATATATATCATGAAGGGGCCTAGTATAAGTACATTTATACCATGTTGGAGACACATATACCAAGAAAGGACCTAGGATGTGGACAGATATACCATGATGAGGGCAAATACACCAGGATAGGGAGGGGACATATATACCACCATGGGGTCTAGGATGGGGACATATATACTGTACCATGATGGGGCCTAGTTTGGGAGACATACCTACCTGAATGGAGACATATATAACAGGATGGGGCCTAGGATGGGAACATATATACCAGGATGGGGCCTAAGATGGGGAAATATATACCAAGATGGGCCCTAGGATGGCGGACATATTTAACAGGATGGGCAACATATTTACCAGGATGGAGGGCATGTATACCAGGATAGGGGATATATTTACCAGGATGGGCCCAGAATGTGGGAACCCTAATATCTAGCAGCTTTTGTCACTTATAAGAATGTAGTGCATGTGCATTAGTTTTGTTATCGGCCATATAACTACACTTTATTAAGAAGGGTGAGTCTAGTTTCATAACCCACTTGTGTTCATACATTCATCAAAGCTTAAGAGCTACGTTAATAAGTACAGAATATCCGGAACTCTATTAACTACTTGTTTCAAGTGCTTTCCCTCCTAGTATGTCAGGACACAAGCCAGACAACTCTTAGAACATCCGACCAGTCTGTTCGAGGATTGTATGTTTAGCTAACATGTTCCCATCAGTCTGTCTCCACCCAATGATGAGGAGGATCATTTATTTTTTCGCCACGTCTGTGTTGTCTTCACACAAAAACAAAGGCTTAAAGGGGTTGTCCAGATATGGCACGAAAGTTACTCTGACTGCAGAGTTTTGAATCCTCACAGAGTGCACCGTGCAGGCTGTCAGGATCCTCCAGGTAGTCATGTGACTGCAAGTATGCGATATGAATACTTCCGGCCACTTTCCGACTAGATGTTGCGCGGCCTTACTCCATCTACTTGTATTGAGTGAGGGTGCGCACATCTAGTGAGAAAGTATCAGGGAGTATTCATACTTGAATCATTTCACCGTCCGCTCCCAGCACCAAAGAATCCTAACTGTTTGCATAGTGTCCGCTATAAGTATTCACAAGTCTGCAGTCACATAGTGACTGCAGACTTTTGTTCCAGATCTGGACAACCCCTTTAATTGGTGAAAACACAGGTTACACTGAATCTTTTCTCACAAGACTATACATAAATATATGTTCTATATCATTAGAGATTATGAAAAACTTTCTGACAATGAGGGCAGTCAGGGAGTGGAACAGGTGACCATGGGAGGTGGTGAGCTCTCCATCAATGGAAATCTTCAAACGGAAAATGGATAAACATATAGCTGGGATGATTTAGGAAAGCCTGCACTCACAGGGGGTTGGACCCGATGGCCCTTGAGATCCCTTCCAACTCTACCATTCTATGATTCTATGGTGCCCGAAGATTGGACTGTATCTTCAAGGGGACAGGTTTCCTTTAATGATATTACAGGTAGGGTATATACTAACTAGAACTACAACTGTCTCCAGGCATTCGGCAGGTTCAGAGAGTACTAGTCACATGATGACATGGTCTGTTTCATTTTCTTTCCCAGTCTCTGCACATAAATTCTGTCGCGGGCGGGGAGGACGCCACTGCACTGCGCCCGGCGCTGCTGCGATGGCTGCTCGGTGGCGGTGGTAGGGGTCGGTGGTCCCGGGGCCCGGTGATGTTGTAACGGGGAGGCAGTGTCGGTGAGGTGCAGGGTTGCAGGGACAGCGCGGTGCGGTGCCGGATGGCACGGGTGTCACGGGAGTCCTCGGTAAACCAAACAGCTGGATAGATGGGTCCAGCAGCCGGCTGCAGTGCTTCTCCCCGGACAGGTGATGGCGGCTGTCTTTCCCTGCACTTTAATGTTCTCTTTCTGACTACTATGGATTCCCAATGGTAGTCCGCTCCCCGGTGTATGTGTGGCGCCCTGGACTAGCCAGGTCGTCACAGGTACCACAACTAACACCCCCACCCTGAGACAGGCACATCAGCTAGACCCAAAATCCTTGTTGCCTCCCTCCAGGGGCTGATGTCCACACCAGGTGGGGTGGAGCCAGGTGGTTGGCCCCACCCACTGAGGAGTTCACAGTCCTGGAGGCGGGAAAGGAAGAGAGATCAGTTAGGGAAGTGGAAGAGAGAGGAGTGAAGTGAGGAGTGAGAAGTGAGGAGTAAACTGACCGTGTCCGGGTGTGTGGCCCGGGCACCAAGAGCAAGGTTGGCGGACGGTGGTGGCCGTCTGCAGGAGAGGCGGATCAACGCGGAACTGTAGGACCGGGGACGGGCGGTGGCCCGCCGTTACCGAACCGGGGAGCGAAGTGAAGCCAGCACACACAGGCAGGGCCTGCGGACCTCGACCAGGCTTGGAGTTGCCATTAGAGGTCAAATCCGTCAGTGACCGGAACCCCAGGGGTTTCCTAACAGGCAAGACCCGATTGAAGGCGACCGTCCGACCGGCAAAAGGAAATACAGCTACCGCCACAGCTAGAGTTCCAAGGGCCAGAGCCTGCGGGCAAAAGGGCTCCTCCGGCACATATACACGCTGGGGAGCGGGTTACCGGTGGGAATCCATCGGGACCGAACATACACAAAAGGTGCAGGGAAAGGCAGCCACCACCAACCATCCAGGAGAAGTCACAGCAGCCGGCTGCGGGACCCGTCCATCCAGCCGTTTGGTTTACCAGAGACTTTACGTACATTTGTGGCTGAGTGAGTACAACCGTGCTGTCCGGCACCGCGCTGTGCAGTCCAGGCGACCCTGCACCTTGCCAACCCTGCCTCCCCATCACCTCACCGGGCCCCGGGACCACCAACCCCTACCCACGGAGGGGGGAAAACAACATCCCAGCTGCTCCCTACCATCGCTCCCGGGATCCCCGTCACCAGCAGTGGTGGTGCCCAACCTCACCACAACCCGTGGGTGGCGTCACGGACCAAATCCCCAAACCAAACTACCCCCTTTCACTCAAGGGCGAGGAGCGCCGCTCGAGCCCCCGGATCCGGCCCACCACTCGAGCCACCGAGCAGCCATCGCAGCAGCGCCGGACCCGAGCGTTAGCGAGCGCAGCGGCATCCTCCCCGCAACATATGGGTACCGGAGGAGCCCGTTTGCCCGCAGACGCTGGCCCTTGGGTCTCTAGCCTTAGGCGGTAGCTGTATACCCTCACGGTGTGGGCTGTTGCCTTCAATCGGGACTTTTGCTGTTGTGAAACCCCTGGGGTTCCAGTCACATTCGGATCTGATTATTGTCGGCGGCTCCAAGCCTGGTCGGGGTCCGATGGCCCTGCCTGTGTGTGCTGGCTTCACTTCGCTCCCCGGTCAGTACCGGCGGGCCGTCGCCCGTCCCCGGTCCTACGGTTCCGCGTTACTCCACCACTCCTGCAGACGGCCACCACCGTCTGCCAACCTTGCTGTCAGTGCCTGGGCCACAAACCCAGACACCCAAGTGTTCACTCCTCTCACTTCAAACTCCAAACTCTATCTGTCACTTTTCCCGCCTCCAGGCCTGTGAACTCCTCGGTGGGTGGGGCCAACCGCTTAGCACCGCCCCACCTGGTGTGGACATCAGACACTGGAGGGAGGCAACAAGGATTTTGTGTTTGGCTGGTGTCCCTGTCTAGTGGGGTGGGGTGTTTGGATGTTATTTGTGATGACCTGGCTAGGCCAGGGCGCCACATTCCCCCTTGGTGAAATGCAGACCGTACGCGGGCTGCCCGTCCATCACCGGTTTTATTTTTCAACTGTAAAAAGATAAATTAACATGTAAAACATTTTGAACATGCGCATTTTTGTGAGGACACTTCAAACGTTGCACATATATAACATTTTTAATAATAACAGACGGACGGATGTCTTCCGCTCTCCCACCCAAGCAACCTAGCCCTGATGCTGCCCCTATGAAGTGGGCAGCACCCCTTGACCTCAGTCCAGGTTCAGGCTGCCCGAGCGGGAACGGGTACGGTTACTCGCACCCGGCTGTCTTTTCAAAGGACCCCATGTCCTTGGGGGACCCCTGACCCCCGGAGGATGGCCACCGGTCCTGGTGGTGGCCGGGCCCCAGCCTGCTCTGCTGCGGGCCCTTCCTCCAATCTGCCTCTCCGGAGGCGGCAACGGTTTCCATCCCATAAAACTATTTACATGCCCACCAGTTCGTGGGTGGCCTGCCAGTTCTCGGCCATGTCCAAGAGTAGTCTCTCATGCAGGTTGTAAACACACAGAGTCCCTCCGGGGACAACTTGCCGGCAACGGCTGGAATAACCACACAGTCATAAAGCTTCGGTTTGATTTACTGTCATTCATTTAAACTGCTGAGGGTCCCAACGGGGGACAACTGCTTGCAACGGAGGACCGCTGCCACTACTGGGGATCACCATCATCACTCGCTTCCTCCGGATCCGCCCTAGGACTGTATGGTGGAGAAGGTGACCGTGGCTGCTCGTAGTTGTTAGGGCTCACCCTTCTCTGGACATCCAGGGCGAACCAGCCTCTCTCTCCCAGGTGGCAGGTATATGTGACCAACTCTCCCGCACAAAGGTCACGCTCCGGATGGCCCAGGGGCAGTCGGCTGTGCACGTCCCGCCGGGAGAAGAATGCCTCGACTCCCAGGCGGGGCTCATTAATAAACCCCCATCCTCGGCGGGGGTGTAACTGCTGGACTTGACCCTCGAAGACCGGGCCTCGAGCTTCAGAGGAGGCCCTCTGGAGGGCGTCCTTTGCTTCCACAGTACGGGCCAGGACTGCAGCCTTCTCCCGAGCCTCTGCCTGTCGTCCCATCGGGTCTAGCCACTGCTCCCAACATGGCGGCTCCTCCAGCGCAGGGGTTGGGCCCAGCCGGTACCCCCCCGATGCGGGCTACAACTGGCACCTTCTGATTAGGGGAACACTGCTGTGTCGCGGCGTGTTTTGCTGCTTTGCAGCGGCAACCCTCCGCAGCTTCAGCCGAGGCCTGGAGTTTGGGAGCAGTCAGCGTCACCTTCGGGGCTTGAGGCGGGCTACCCTCCCTCTCGGTACTAGGCGGGCGGAGTGCCGGAGCCTCTTCAAGCGCGGCCGCCTCCGGGCGGGACGACTCCCTTTTGGGAGCAGGTGTCTCCCAGGGGAGCGGGGTCGAGACTGGCCAGGCAAGTTGTCGTTCGCGAGCAGCACCTGCAGGCGGATCTTCACAGGCGGGGGTGATGTCATCTGTTGTCGGGTTCAGGAGCAACTGGCCGGCCGACGGGGTGCCACCGACCAAAACGGGCAGCGGGGAACGCAGCTGGCTGAGCGACGGCAGACCGGGCCCCTCGGCCGCAGCGACCGGTCCCTCTGGGACACAGGGGCGTGGGTCACTCACCCGCTTCTCCGATTCTGTTTTCGCCTCACGGGCCTGCACGGTCATCACCACCTCCACCATTCCAGCCTCCCATTCTTGCACCAGGAGCTGGAGCCGGGTCTGCAGCCTGCGGCTTAATTGGGCCACCCGAGCCTCCACCCATGCCGCTGTTCCGGGCGTGGGCCTGCTGGACGGGACGGACATCCTAGTTGCTCGGCCTCCAGGAACGAGATATCTTGCAGAGTCCTGGCGTCCCCGCTTTCTATAGCCTCGGCAACATCAGGCAGACACACTCTCGCTCCCCCTTGGTACTCTTCAGCACTTCCGTTTGTTGGGGGCGGGGCTTCGCTTTCGCACCTTCCCTGCTCGGAGAAGATGCTCGAGCGGGAGATTTTCGCGCCAACATGGCGGCGCTTCAAAATTTTCGGCCGGACGCCGCCGGCGGATATGACAAGGCGCACTTCTACTAGTAAGTAGAAGGGTTCAATCCTGTTCCTGACGCCAAGTTGTCGCGGGCGGGGAGGACGCGACTGCGCTGTGCTCGCTAACGCTCGGGTCCGGTGCTGCTGCGATGGCTGCTCGGTGGCTCAAGCGGTGGGCCGGATCCAGGGACTCGAGCGGCGCTCCTCGCCCGTGAGTGAAAGGGGTGGTTGGTTTGGGGGATTTAGTCCGTGACGCCACCCACGGGTCGTGGTGAAGATGGGCACCACCACTGCTGGTGACGGGGATCCCGGGAGCGATGGTAGGGAGCAGCCGGGATGTTGTTTTCCCCCTCCGTGGGTAGGGGTCGTGGTCCCGGGGCCCGGTGATGTTGTGACGGGGAGGCAGGGTCGGTGAGGTGCAGGGTTGCAGGGACAGCGCGGCGCGGTGCCGAATCGCACGGGTGTACTCACTCAGCAAGAAAGGTACAAAGTCCTTGGTAAACCAAACGGCTGGATGGACGGGTCCCGCAGCCGGATGCAGTGCTTCTCCCCGGACAGGTGATGGTGGCTGTCTTTCCCTGCACCTTAATGTTCTCTTTCTGACTACTATGGATTCCCAACGGTAGTCCGCTCCCCGGAGTATGGGTACCGGAGGAGCCCGTTTGCCCGCAGACGCTGGCCCTTGGGTCTCTAGCCTTAGGCGGTAGCTGTATACCCTCACGGTGTGGGCTGTTGCCTTCAATCGGGACTTTTGCTGTTGTGAAACCCCTGGGGTTCGGATCTGACTATTGTCGGCGGCTCCAAGCCTGGTCGGGGTCCGATGGCCCTGCCTGTGTGTGCTGGCTTCACTTCGCTCCCCGGTCAGTACCGGCGGGCCGTCGCCCGTCCCCGGTCCTACGGTTCCGTGTTGCTCCACCACTCCTGCAGACGGCCACCACCGTCTACCAACCTTGCTGTCAGTGCCTGGGCCACAAACCCAGACACCCAAGTGTTCACTCCTCTCACTTCAAACTCCAAACTCTATCTGTCACTTTTCCCGCCTCCAGGCCTGTGAACTCCTCGGTGGGTGGGGCCAACCGCTTAGCTCCGCCCCACCTGGTGTGGACATCAGACACTGGAGGGAGGCAACAAGGATTTTGTGTTTGGCTGGTGTCCCTGTCTAGTGGGGTGGGGTGTTTGGATGTTATTTGTGACGACCTGGCTAGGCCAGGGCGCCACAAGTTCCACCCCCTCATGCGTGGTATGGCAGCCATATACTGATTTGTGCAGTAATAAAAATTGCTTAAAGAAAACTCTGTCCTTTAGTCTTCTCCTTATAGTGTAATCAGAGGCGTAACTAGGGGTTCAGCTCAGTGGGGCGAAATGTCTGTGTAGGCCCCAAGCCAGGTAAACCTGATAACAACTGCAGTGGAGCAGCCTAATCATAGGTACAGGGGAACATCAGCAGATGACTGGACTGTTACTGAAAATCACTATATGTAGATTAACAACGATATTACTGCCATAGTGGTAGATACCAGTCCTACAGAACATGTAAGAGATTACAGTACAGTTATAGATGGTGACTTACAGCTGATGTTCATTCTTGTGGAGTCATTCACTTTTCCCATCTTTTCCATCTGGCCTTGACCAACATGATGACTTCTCCGGCCACAAGTCGTCTGCAGAGATGTAAAAAAAGACATTTGACTTCTCACATTTTGAGCACCGTCCACATCTATTCCCAATCTGCACAAACTCCTCATCCTGCTGACACCCAATACTGAGGCGCTGCTGGCGTATGTGTCACCAGCTTTTTCATTGTATCTCACACAATGTTCACCACTGTGCCTCCTTTGTGCCTCCTAGCTGGTAAAATTGCTCCATCAATAAAAATATGAATGGCTTGTCCAAGTGCCCTAGAAAACAGTGCCCACATTTTACCCCCTAGGAAGAAAAATGACCCCAGTGTGCCCCTTTCACAATCACAATACACTGAGTGCCCCTATAGCAATAGTGCTTCTTATATAGATCCCCTCTACATAACAGGATGCCCTCCACCCCACAGCTGTCACATACACAGCTTGATGGGTCTCACGGAAGCCCTCCCTCCACTATATGAATGCCACCAGTATTCACCCTGTCGCGGGCGGAGGGGACGCTGCGCTCACCCACTGCTCGGGTCCGGCTGTTGCTGCTGCTCGGTGGTGGTTCGAGCGGTGGGCCGGATCCCGGGGACTCGAGCGGCGCTCCTCGCCCATGAGTGAAAAGGGGAATGGTTTTGGGGATTGATTGTCCGTGACGCAACCCATGTTGTGGTGAGGTTGTGACACCACCGCTGCTCTGGACGGGGATCCCGGGAGCAATGACAGGGAGCAGCGCAGTTGTTGCTTTCCCTTCCGTGGGTAGGGGGTTTGGTTGTCCCGGGGCCCGGTGAGGGAGGGATGTGTAGCAGGCGGGTTACGGGGCCTGGTGAGGTGCAGGGTCGCGGGGGCAGCGCGGTGCCGCACGGCACGGTGGTACTCACTCAGCCAATGATCAATGCAAAGTCTCCGGTAAAACAAACGGCTGGATGGACAGGTCCCACAGACGGCTGCAGTAGTTCTCCCGGTAGGTTGGTGGTGACTGCCTTTCCCTGCACCTGTGTTGTGTTTACGGTTCCAATGGCTTCCCACCGGTAACCCGCTCCCCAGCTTGGATGGATGCTGAGGGAGCCCCTTTTGCCCGCAGGCTCTGGCCCTGGGAACTGTAGCCTTGGCGGTGACTGTATTTCCCTTCACGGTTTGAGCTGTTGCCTTCAATCGGGTCTTGACTGCTGGGAAACCCCGGAGATTCCCTTCGCTGACGGATTTGACCAGTTTTACAGAGACTCCTATGTTGTGAATGTTAGTTATGTCTTGGCTGCTGGGAGGCTCCCTCTGGTGGCCAGGAAGGGTTTGGACAGAGACCAGGTGTGTTGTGCAGTGGGTGTTTCCTTTCCTAACTCTCTGCTTATTTAAGTCCTGGTCTGATTGCAGGCTGTTGCCGGATGTCAGTTGTTCTTTGTATCTCCAGCCTGCTTAATCCTGCTCTACAGTACATCCACTCCAGATAAGTGCTTGCTCTTTATTTATTGCCTGGTTCTTTTGCTTTTCTGGGTTTGTCATTTGTTGTGGTTGGTTTCAGTTTATTTCCTTCCAGGGATTTTCCCCCTCAGTAGATTGTTGAGGAACTCCCTGCAGTTCTGTGTGGAGTATTGCTCCTTTGGGTCCATGTGTTTGGCTTGTTGAATTTGTTATAATTCTTGTTTTCTGTCCATTTGTATGGCAAGGGCACCTGGTATAGGACGGAGTTCAGATCGAGCGATCTGAGGGCCTTTTTGTACTATCAGGAAGTTGGTATTTTGCAGGGTTTTTCTCTGGCTACCATCAGTCCCTTTCCTGTCCTTTCCTATTTTAGTCAGCGGGGGCCTCACCTTTTGCTAATCCTGTCATCTACCTGTGTATTGTGATTTTCCTATATCACCACAGTCTTTGAATGTGGGGGGCTTGCTATTCTTGTCTATTTTCTGAGGCAGAGAGTTATTCATCTTTCCTACCTTTAGGATAGTTAGTTCTCCGTCTGGGTTTGCGGTGCACAGGATGTTAGTTCACCCCTCGGCTACTTCTAGTTGTGTTGGTTAGTAAGGGGATGGCGGCCAGATTAGTTGCCAAGGCTCTTGTCACCTTTTTGCCAATGATTTGTGGTGATCTTCCATGGTTCCGGATCATAACACTCCTAGCCTGGTCGGGGTCCATAAGCCCTGCCGAATGGTGCTGGCTTCTCTTCGTTCCCCGATCTGGTACCGGCGGGCCACCGCCTGTCCCCGGTCCTTATGGTTCTCTCCAATCAGCCTCTCCTGCAGACGGTCACCACCATCTGCCAACCTTGCTGTATGTGCCCGGGCCACGCACCCGGACACGGTCAGTCTCCTCTACTACCACTTCACCTCTCAACTCCTAAACTCATCTTCTGACTCCTTTTCCCGCCTCCAGGACTGTGAACTCCTCGGTGGGCGGGGCCAACCACCTGGCCCACCCCCTGGTGTGGACATCAGCCCCTGGAGGGAGGCAACAAGGATTTTTGTTTGACTTCGGTGTGCCTAACCGGGGTGTAGGGTGTGTTGTTGTAGTATCTGTGACGACCTGGCTTGTCCAGGGCGCCACAACCCCACACTATAAAATGACCCTCAGTATTTTCCCCACACTAGAAAAAGAACCCTCAGTATTTCTCTTACACCGTATGATGGCCCTCAGTATTTCTCCCACACTGTAATTTGACCCCTAGTATGTCTCACACACTGTATCATGGCACCCAGTATCCCCGATACTGTAATATGGCCCCCAGTATTTCTCCCATACTGTAATATGCGCCCAGTATGTAACAACACTGTATTATGGCCCCCAGTATTTCCATCACTCTGTATAATGCCCCCCAGAATCCCCCCACTCTGTAATATGGCCCCAGTATTTCCCCCCACATTGTAATATGGCCCCAGTATTTCCCCCCACATTGTAATATGCCCCCAGTATTTCCCCCACATTGTAATATGCCCCAAGTATCCCCCCACACTGTAATATGGCCCCCAGTATTTCCCCCACACTTTAATATGCGCCCAGTATACCCCAATACTGTATTATGGCTTCTAGTATCTCCATCACTCTGTATAATGCCCGCCAAAATCCCCCCACACTGTAATATGGCCCTAGTATTCCCCCCACAATGTATTATGGCCCCCAGTATTTCTCTCTGTATTATGGCCCACAGTGTGATTGACACGCCCGCAGCGGGGCTGTGGGGCACTCATTACCGGGCCGGTCCTTGTCGGGGAGGATGTCGCGGCGGTATGACCCCAGCGGTGTAGTTTAAAAGGGATAATAGTGGGGATGATAGTTTGTGGCTCCACCTGCATCACAAGGGCTGTAGTTTCCTTTACCTTTTACTCAGTAGTAGATGATACAGGCCCGGGAGACTGGTCCAGCAAGTAATGGAGGTCCGGTCAGCCTGGAAGCAATTGAGGGGATCCACCTACTGTCACGGCCGGGCGGTCGGGCAGACCCAGGAGGTGGATCCACTGGACCGAACTCTCTGAGATGGTGGTAGGGAGTCCGGCAGCTGAAGCACTGATGGGCAGTAGAACAGTCCGTGCAAGTGAAGGCAGCGGAGGAGTCCCAGGGACCACGGAGTCACAGAAGGTGGTCTTGGTGACGTAGCTCAGGTTCGGAGGCCGAGGTGATATCAGGCGGGGTCCGGAACCTCTGGAGCAAGATGACGGGTCACCGCAGGGATCCGGGATGGTACGGACTGTCAGATGGCAGACGGACAGCGTGCGGGGATCAGGACACGGCAGACTGGATGGCGAGGCAGGTACGGCTCTACAAAGACAGATAGGTGAGTACAGGCACATAAACACCAAGAGACCTGACTCCTAGCTCAGGGAACACGAAGATCAGGCCCCGCCCCCTTGGACAATGACCCCCTATATACCCTGTACCTGTGCAACCTCATTTCCTGTTAATGGACGCTGGCCCTTTAAGAAAGGGTCAGTGACCGCGCGCGCGCCCTAATGCGCATGCGCGCCGCCCGGGTGCCAGAAGCCAGGGAAGGAGGCTGCGAGGAGGACGCAGGGGAGCCGGCCAGGTCCAGGGAAGCTGTCGGGCGCCGGGATCGGGGGCCCGGGGCCCTGGGACGGACGGAATCCGGTGACTGGGGAGCGGAGAGCGTGGCAGGTGAGCCGGAGAACGGGGGTGAGGACCCGGGGAGCGTGACACCTACCCAGGTGGGTTGTAGTGTAAGGGGTAGTCGGACCCCTGGTAGTGAAGGAGCGGTTTTTCCCCCCTGAAGACGCCACAGTAGTATGGTGGCAAATTGTAAATGTTGATGGTAAAATGTTACCTGTCATAAACTGTTTCCCCACTAGGTGCCAGAGTAGAGCAGTGGTTCCCCTGGTAACAGTGACAGGGAAGGAAGGGGCAGCCTACCTAGGTGGGGAAGGAAGGGTTCTGAATGCAGAGTCCAGTGTGCAGTGAGATGTAACTGGAGAAAGAAGTCTGAGGTGACGGGGCAGAGTGTGGAAGTGGTGCAGTGGCAGAAGAAGTGGAAGAGTCAAGACTAGTCCCAAAGCCGGTAGTGTGTACTACAGTGCAGTGCAGCTATCAGGGGGATAACAAGTGGTCCCTGCAGGCGAAGGGTAGTGCCCTGACAAAGAAGTGAAGGTAAATGGGAACGCCCGTAGAAAACAAGTAAGGTAGTTCCCCGACAAAGAAGTGGAGAGGTGAGAACTTTTCCGGAGACGGTAGAGTGTGCTAGATCTGCCCTACAGTGAAACAGGGTTCAGTGTGCAGCTACTAGGGGGTTAACGTATGTCCCCTGCAGGCAAGGGAAAGTTACCGGGGAAAGAGGAAACCGTCAGCAAGAAGTTTAACCTGTAAACCAAAGTGACTTGATGCTGAAAGGTGTAAAGAAGAGTGGAAGCTGTCTTCAATAAAATGATTCTTAGTTCACCAACTGCCTGTCTGTGGCTCTTTACTGGGAGTGGTGAAGAGGCCTGTGAGCTGAGAGAAAAAGGTGTCACAGAGAAGCAAATTGCCCACATGGAAGTGTCCCTGCCACCTACACTCTGCCCCACAAACAACACCTCTGTTTTAACAGTGACGGCCGGGCCGGGGGTCAGCCTGCTGCCCCCTGGGCGGGAGACCGCGACTACACCCCCTGAGGCGCCCCCTGCCCCCGTTACAAACTGGCGTAGTCGGCAGGATGAAGCCTGCATGCAAGAAACCCCGACCAAAGATTGTAAGGAAGATCAAGTGGTGCCTGACGTGCTGAACAGGCCACAAGATGGCGGCCGTCCTCATGGACTCAGCAGAGGCGCGAAAAGTTGGCGCCAAACGAAAAGCGCTGGGCTGGCCTGGGAGGAAGAAGCCCGGAGTGCACCGCCCAAAGAGGGGAGGTACCTGCCCCAAGAAGCTGCAGAGGTCTAGAGACGTGGGCGGCGCCGCAAGAAAGAAAAGGTGTCGCCAATGCTATGCAGACCTGGTGGGTGAAGCCGGGGGCGGAGTGTGTGCAAAAGCGGGAAAAGAAGAACCGCCTCCACCCTCCCCGGTGCCATTGCAATCCCAGCAGCAGAAGCAACAGTTCCAGTTACCTGCGCTAAACAGAATGGAGGCCAGGACAGACAAGCAAGCCGTAGCGGGCGCGCTGGTGCCTGTAGGACGCAGAAGAGAACGTCCAATGGAGAGCTCGGTGGGAGAGTTACCCACCATCACGTTGCCGGCAAGCATGATACCGGCCGTGACTGGAGTCTCGGAGAAACCAGCGAAGGTCACGTGGTTTACCTCATGGGATGCCGTTACCGGGGAAACGACGATGGAAGTCCGGGCCACCTACAAGTCCCAGCTGACCCTGGGGAGCGGGCCACCAGGAGCATCCGTACAGATTCCGGAGGCGCCCGCATCTGTTAAGGTAGGCCCTCCGCCCCCTTCAGGAGTTAAGGCCCCGTACTGGAAAGATATCCCAGAACCAGAGGTAGATGAGTTGGGGTTCGTCTGGGAACCTGTGAAGCCGGCGCCCCCGACCCAAAGACAGTCCCCACCGCCCGAAGTAGATCCAGTGCAGGAGAGACACCTGGCTGAGACGGTAGCCAGAGAAATGATGGCCGGGCCCCGCAGTGAGGAGGTAATCATCCGGAAGAGAGTGATTTGTTTGCCGTTGAAAACCGGTACTGTTGAAAGCCGGTGAATGTTTCCAGTTACAGTAACGTTAAAAGTACTGAACCCGGGAGGAGTTTAATGCAGAACTTTGCGTGGACTCCTTCCGTGACTGTTAAGAAGGAATCTTGTTGTCCTGTTGTTTTCTGCCTACCCAAAGACCGGGAGCGCTTGGAAATAGCCTCCGGGCAGAAGGTCAGCTAAGACCGGGAACGCCTGAGGAGGGCCTCCGGGCAGATGTGCGACTAAGACCGGGAGCTTCCCTGGAGGGACTCCGGGCACCAAACTTGTGTGCCAGTCTGTGTGTTTTAAGTATTGTGTTTTCCTACATGTGTTGTTTTGCAGGTACGAACCTCGCCAGGAGGCTGAGGTTAAAGAGGGGAGGAATGTAAGGGGTAGGCGGACCCCTGGTAGTGAAGGAGCAGTTTTTCCCCCCTGAAGACGCCACAGTAGTATGGTGGCAAATTGTAAATGTTGATGGTAAAATGTTACCTGTCATAAACTGTTTCCCCACTAGGTGCCAGTGTAGAGCAGTGGTTCCCCTGGTAACAGTGTCAGGGAAGACGGGGCAGGGCAGCCTAGGTGGGGAAGGAAGGGTTCTGTATGCAGTGTGCAGTGAGATGTGACTGGAGAAAGAAGTCTGAGGTGACGGGGCAGAGTGTTGAAGTGGTGCAGTGGCAGAAGAAGTGGAAGAGTCAAGACTAGTCCCAAAGCCGGTAGTGTGTACTACAGTGCAGTGCAGCTATCAGGGGGATAACAAGTGGCCCCTGCAGGCGAAGGGTAGTGCCCTGACAAAGAAGTGACGGTAAATGGGAACGCCCGTAGAAAACAAGTGAAGTAGTTCCCCGGCAAAGAAGTGGAGAGGTGAGAACTTATCCGGAGCTGGTAGAGTGTGCTAGATCTGCCCTACAGTGAAACAGGGTTCAGTGTGCAGCTACTAGAGGGTTAACGTATGTCCCCTGCAGGCGAGGGAAAGTTACCGGGGAAAGAGGAAACCGTCAGCAAGAAGTTTAATCTGTAAACCAAAGTGACTTGATGCTGAAAGGTGTAAAGAAGAGTGGAAGCTGTCTTCAATAAAATGTTTCTTAGTTCACCAACTGCCTGTCTGTGGCTCTTTACTGGGAGTGGTGAAGAGGCCTGTGAGCTGAGAGAAAAAGGTGTCACAGAGAAGCAAATTGCCCACATGGAAGTGTCCCTGCCACCTACACTCTGCCCCACAAACAACACCTCTGTTTTAACAGTGACGGCCGGGCCGGGGGTCAGCCTGCTGCCCCCTGGGCGGGAGACCGCGACTACACCCCCTGAGGCGCCCCTTGCCCCCATTACAGTAGGCCTTCCTTTTAGAGCTCTGATGTGCAGGTCCCTGTGGCTTGGAGCTACACTGCGACCCTCTTCCTCGTGGTGGTAGTCGTTCTTACCCGTATGGCGGGCAACGCGAGCCTTTCACGGGTACCGCTCCTTCCGTCGCGGCTCTGGGTTCTACTTTGCTGCTTTACCTTTGGGTGTTCTGTGGGGCCAGGAGACTTGCAATTTCCTGCCCTTAGGGTTTAATTGATGGGGCTTTAGCACCCACGCAGCCTAGGACCCCGGTGTCTTGCTTCCTGCGCTTGGTCCTGAGAGAACATGCACAGCTCTCTTCCCAGTGACGGTCTTCACTCCTCTCCTTACTTGTGAGGAGCGCAATGTTACTGTGGCAACTGGACCACTGGGGTGCCACATGATGACGTGATCACACCACTCCAAGCCCTCACCTCATCCGTGAGTCTCCCTGCTGTTCTTTAGACTGGAGGCCTAAATAGACCTGTAGTCTACAGTATGGAGAGCAGTAGTGCAGGGAGATCATATCGGCGCTGTGCATGCCAATACAGTTAAAAGTAATGATAGCTCTGGGTGGGCTCCTGTGATCGTGGGACCTGGGTCGACCGCTCCCTCTGCGTGATCCATTAGCTATTTCCCTCTCAACTGTTTTCTGCAGACACCAAACAACCCGATTAAGCAAATTTATTTGATCAGAGTGATTTGATTTTCCCTGCAGTTCATTATTTGTTGTAGGTTTCGGGCTTATTTGCTTATCTTCTGATAAACTGATGTGAAATTGTACTTATGGATTCCTCCAATTCAGTGTAGCACTGTCCAATTATACATGGGAAGGAAGAATTTATGACACTTGAGATGATACGATCACTTTCTCTGTAGAGACACATCACTGTACTGTAAACTCTGATACTCTTATTAACGGATTAGTGACAAAACAACAGAAAATTAAATTAGCTGCGGTAGGAATGCGGTGAAATGGGCTTTTTAATTGCCATGGATCAAATACGTATTATGTAGGAAATCTATTCTCAAGAATGGGACAAAAAAAGGTGTGTACAGAGGAGACCTGCTCCAAGTTCTTTGGGGGAAATGGTACATGTCAAGGACCTATGTACTATGGAGCCGCCCAAGTCAAGGACCTATATACCAAGGTCATATGTACCATAGGGTGGCCCATGTCAAGGTCCTATGTACAATGAAGCGGCCTATGTAAAGGTTATATGTACCATGGAGCGACCCATGTCAATGTGCCACCCCCGTGCCAGCAGCCGGCGCTGCTCGGATCCAGGCCTTCAGGGGTGGTGGCTCGAGGGTCTCCGGACCCTGGGGTCTCGCAGACATGCCGAATAAATGGGGGGACGTAGATGTACGGGCTAGCCCGTATTAGGTTCGTGACGCCACCCACGGTTTGTGGTGAAGTGGGACACTGCTGCTGCTGCAGGGCACCCGGGGGAGATGTTGCGCAGCAAGTTGTTAACCCCTCCGTGTGTAGGGATGGTGGCCCCGGGACCCGGTGGCTCGGTGCAGAGGAGAGCGACCACGAGGGGCGTTTGTGTACTCACGCTTAATAAACCACACAAGTCTCTGGTAAACCAAGGTGATGGTGGCCGGTGCCGCGGCCGGTTGCATTCGCGCTCCCCCACTCGGCTGGTGGTCTCTATCCTCTTCCTGCACTGCTTTGTGTAAGGTGGACTTTCCTAATGTGAAACTCAGGAGTCCGCTCCTGGCTGGATGTGACCTAAGGAGCCGTGCCCGCAGACGCTGGCCCGTGGGATCTATGGGCCCTGGCGGTGACCTCTTATCCCTATCAGTGGGCTGTTGTCTTCTATGAGAGACTTTGGGTGGGACAGTACCTCTAGTCCTGGCCTCAATCGGTTAATTAACCAGTCCGCTTGGTTCTGGTTTCTGGCTTCAGGGTCCGAGTACCCCCCTTTGTGCTACGGTTTCTGGGTCGGTTCCCCGTGTCGGTACCGGCGGGCTACAACCCTGTCCCAGTCCACCTCGGTTCTGCCGAGCCGTCTTCTCGTCTCCTGCTGACGGAGACCACCATCTGCCTCCTAGCCAGTGGCACCAGGGCTCCAACCCTGGTACCGTTGAACTTGAGCTTCACTGCTGGCGCTACACCTAGCTCCAGCCCACACTCCTCCCCAAACTGAACTACAAACTGAACTGAACTGTCTGTTTTCCCGCTCTGGGCTGTCTAGACCCCTGGGTGGGCGTGTTCCAACTGCCTGGTCACGCCCACTGGTGTGTCTATCCTTCCCTAAGGGGGGGTGACTAGGGTGTTTTGGTTGGCTGTGTGTTTCCTAGTGAGGGAACGGTGTTTTGCGGGGGCCTAACTGTGACTACCTGGTTTTGCCAGGGCGTCACATCAAGGTCATACATACCATGGAGTGGCCCATGTCAAGGACCTATATACCATGGAGGTGCCCATGTCAAGCTCATATGTACCATAGAGCGGCTCCTGTCAAGATCATATGTACCATAGAGCGGCCAATGTTAAGGTCCTATGTACCATGGAGCGACCCATGTCAGGGTCATATGTGCCATAGAGCGGCCCATCTCAAAGTCATATGTACCATGGAGTGATCCATGTGGCTGCTTTGGAGCTCAGCCATTTCTCTATAGGGTGTCTAAATATACAGGACACTTTAGTCTTGTGGCCATTACATAAGAACCCAGCGTCAATGAAAAGGTGGCCACAGTGGAATTCAACACTTCCTCAACATTCATCCTCTGCCTTAATTTGGCAACTCCGAATTGTTGGAGATGTACTTATTCAGATATTTAGGACATATCCATAAAATAACTTTAAGCCCCTGTAAAAAGGGCCAGATGGGTAAAGAAAAAAATATTATTATTATTTATTTTTACAGTGCCATTTATTCCATGGCACTTTACATGTGAAAAGGGGTATACATAATAGGCACAAGTACAATAATCATAAACAATACAAGCACAGACAGGTACAGGAGGACAGAGGACCCTGCCCCCGAGGGCTCACAGTCTACAAACAGGATCAACCATGAGTTGGGATTCCCTACTGGTGGCGGTGCACCAGAACACCATACTGTAGACTGTTTCTTTTCTCTTTCAATTCACTGAATACTCTGCAGGTCACTGCCGTTTTTGCATTGAGTTAATCACTCTCACATTAAAGCCTTCAGTAGGCCTCAGCTAGCTTACTACTGGATGTCACTTTTGGATCCAAAAACATGTGGTCTCCCTGGCCCAGCACCCGCTACTGAGTATTCTTACACCTCGCAGCGTTCGTCAATTCTGGGCCGGTTTGTCACTTTTCTGTCTCTTATTGCCTAGCCCACCTTATTCATGGAGGAATTCACAAGGTCAATCATTCCATAGCTGTACACAGGAACGATCTACAAATTTTCTTGTGGTTTTTCTACTTCAACTATTAAGACCGTCTGCACAACTCAAGATATTAGCTGAGTCGCACGACTAAAAGCCAAAACCTCATTCGACTATACTCACTCACTTGACAGCAGGGCTTACCTGGAAAAATTGCTCTTATCCAAGCTCCCATTACTAAGGAGTGGTCCCACTCACTGTTAAAAGAGAACCTGTTCTGTGAAAAACACTATTAACCTGCCGATACGTTGTTAATATGCAGGTTAATAGCGTTTGGAACCTGCCTGGCGCCCGCACTTAGAGCCCCACTGCTGGGAGGAAATTAACTACCGGCAGCATTCAGCTTCCACTCATAGGGGACCGCCGGTTTGGGTTCAGTCACGACTCAGTGTCTACTGAGTGGCGGCTGTAACGGTGACCTCCACACTGACTGACAGCCGGCTCTGCAATAGACCTGACTGTCAGTCAGTGCGGTGGGCGTGTTTACAGCCGCTGCTCACTATACACTGAACCCATGATGATGGGGATTAATCCTATATCTGCAGGTTAAAAACAGTTTGTTTGCTTGACCAGTTCCCTTTGTTATTCAGTGTCGGCATAATAAGGGGACAGAAATACATAAAAACTAGATATTACATAACTAATTTCATATTGTACTTGTTATGCCCAACATTAGAATTGTTTACCTCTGTATTTTTAAGGCCTCGTGCACACGTTGAGTATTTGGCGAATTTGTTACCTCAGTATTTAGTATGACAAAACCAGGTGTAGGTGATAAATACAGCAGTGCTGCCCGTGTTTCTATTATACTTTTCCTCTGATTGTGCCACTCCTGGTTTTGGCTACAAATACTGAGGTAAAAAACTCAACATGTGCACATGGCCGTAGTGAGCACTTTCAGATGGGCGAGATTGTAACTAGGGATGATCGAATACCTCAAATATTCGGCTTCGTGAATATTTTCCGAAAACCTCGCCGCTATTCGACTATTCGATGCGCAATGTAAGTCTATGGCAAGCCCGAATAGTACCGAATAGTTGTTATTCGAGTTTCCCATAGACTTACATTGCGCATTGAATATTTGCAAATAGTCGAATAGCGGCGAGGTATTCGGAAAATATTCGCAAAGCCGAATTATCGAAGTATTCGATCATCCCTAATTGTAACTTTTATGTCTTTTTCTGAGCTCTTCTCTGCTGATTTATAATGAAAGACCACATCAAAGTTGAATGGGTACTGTAAGGTGACATACACAAAGTGAGTAGTTGTTCAGTATTTGTAGCGAAAACCAGCAATGGAACAATCCAAAAAAAGTATAATAGAAACACGGGCACCACCTCTGTATTTTTTACCCACTCCTGGTTTTGACTTATAAATACTGAGGTAAAAAAGCCTCACCAAATACTCAACGTGTGCACGTGGCCTTAAAAATACTGAGGCAAAAAATTCACCAAATTCTCAATCTGTGCACATGGCCATACTGAGCTCCTGAGATGGGAGAGATTCTACCTGTTTTATGACTTTTCTGAGCTCTCTGCTGAATAATGACCACAGACCACATCAAAGTTGAATGTGTACTGTAAGGCCACCTGCACACGATGAGTATTTGGTGAGTTTTTTACCTCAGTATTTGATGCCAAAACCAGGAGTGGAACAATCAGAAGAAAAGTGTAATGGAAACACGTCACCACTTCTGTATTTATCCCCCACTCCTGGTTTTGGCTACAAATACTGATGTAAAAAACTCACCAAATACTCCATGTGTGTACGTGGCCTTAAGAATTCTGAAGTAAAAATTCACCAAATATGGCCACGTGCACACGTTGAGTAGTGAGCTCTTTTTGATGAGACAAAATTGTAACTGTTTTATATCTTTCTCTGATGATTTATAACCAGAGACCACATCAAAGTTGAATGCGTAGGTTAAGGCCATGTGCGCACATTCAGTCTTTTTGAGTGTTTTACCTCAGTATTTGTAGCCATAATTAGTAAAAGAACAATTTAGAAAAAAAAAAAAGTATAATAGAAACACGGCACCACTTCTGTATGTTTCAGCCACTCCTAGTTTTGGCTACAAATACTGAGGTAAAAAAAATCACCAAATACTCAACGTGGCCTAAAAAGTAATATGGTTGTCACTTGGCCTTCCTAAAACCAGCTATTACTAAGAAATGATAAAAATATTACCGTTATTTAATTGTTTTAAGGGATATGCTCTTTAGCAAATCTTTTTATTGTTTTGCTCCTTTTTGTGTTTTTTTAATTGGATCCGTGTAACCTTTTAAAGAGCTAGCGTGAAGTTTAACTTGTTTTCATACCTTGTGTAACTCTCCCATCTCATCTTCCCGTGTCTGCCCGCTCCCCGTCTGTTACTTCGAGCCTTATCACAAGGACGCCTTCTTCTCATCTAGAAATTACAATATAAATTACCCGGAGTACAATGCACCTTTTCACTGTTGATGCAGACCTCGATGAAATGGAAAAGGCAGCCACGCTGGGCAAAGCCTTCACTCGCACAAGCCAAGACGTATCTCTGGAGACTATTAAACATTAGTGTCCCTCAGCAAGTTTTAGAGAAAATTACTTAGTAAAACCCATTTAAATACCACCGGTAATGAACCACAGCAGATATATCATTATCAGATTTCCAAATTAGTGCCTGTAGGGAGCGCAATACTAAGCCAGGCCGATCTCTGCTAATGACATCAAGTGTTTAAGGGCTAAAATGGGTTATCAATGGCCGGCATATACAAGCTAAACTATGGCCAGCATTATCACCCACTCCTAAAGGCCACTTTACACACAGCGACATCGCTAGCGATGTCGCTGGTGAAAGCACCCGCCCCCGTCGGTTGTGCGTCACGGGCAAATCGCTGCCCGTGGCACACAACATCGCTAACACCCGTCACACGGACTTACCTGCTTAGTGACGTCACTGTAGCCGGCGAACCGCCTCCTTTCCAAGGGGGAGGTTCGTTCAGCGTCACAGCGGCGTCACTAAGTGGCCGCCCAATAGAAGCGGAGGGGCGGAGATGAGCGGCCGAAATATCCCGCAACCCCTCCTTCCTTCGTCATTGGCGGCGGCCGCAGGTGCGATGTAGTTGCTCGTTCCTGCGGTGTCACACATAGCGATGTGTGCTGCCGCAGGAACGACGAACTACATCGTACCTGCAGCAGCAACGATATTTGAGATTAGAACGACGTGTCAACGATCATTCGATATGATGAGTATTTTTGATCGTTGGAAGTCATTCGTATGTTTCACACGCGACGACGTCGCTAACGAGGCCGGATGTGCGTCACAAATCTCGTTAGCGATGTTGCGTGTAAAGTGGCCTTTACCCCATCTCGACATGGCCAGTTTTTGGCTTTTTCATTTCTTCCTCCCCTTCTTTCAAGAGCCATTACTTTTTTATTATTCAGTTCACACAGGGCTTGTTTTTTTTTTACGTAAAACGTGTTTTTTTTTTCTAACGATGGACTTTTTTTGAGCACTCATTTTCATTGATACTATTTTGGGATAGATATTACATTTTCATCTCTTCTCGCCTTTTTTTGCAACATTGCGCAGATGAAAACACTGCAGTTTTAGCAGTTTTTTTTCATTTTTCCTCTTTCTGGAGTTGTCTGATTGAATTTTTTAAATTTAGATTATTTTAGATCGGACGTTTATGGATGCAGTGATACCCCATATTGTATGT